>NW_008610186.1:105791-123353 GCF_000691845.1 Merops nubicus
CCTCCCAGAGAGACGGAGAGACTTTGAAAAAAAATCAAGTATATTGTTTAACAAGGAACAGAAAACGAAAAAGGGAAGTAAGGAAAATAATGTATACAAAGATTAGGGGAAAAAATACCAAAAAAATAAGCAAAATATACAAAACCCTCAGAAATAGTTCCAAGGTCCCATGGAGCGAAAGCATAACCTCCACCTCCGAGCTGCAGGGCAGGAGTGCCGTTAGTACCCACTTACTGCCTCTTATCAGAGTGTGTGTCAGAAGGGGAGGGAATACAATGGTTCACCCCCACCTGGGGTCCTCCCAGTTGCTGGAAGGTCACACCCCCATTCCAAGCCTCAAACCACAACATAGAAAGAGACCAACTTTTAATTCTTATGTAGGGGAATAATGGAAATTTTCCAGTGTTGCAGATGCAAGTGGCATTGCTCTCAGTGGCTTACAGTTCTTTATGATTAACACTTCAGCTATACCAAGTTTTAAAAGATTAATGAACCAGGGTTCAATAGCTTGCAAAACTTCAGTGTCATCCTTATTTTTAATGCACTTGATGTTAACACAAGAGCATCTCACTTTTCTAAGATTATACTAGCTCATTATGGGGGGGGGGAAAAAAAAAAAGCACAACATCAACAACAAACAACTAACAACTAACACACACCTATCAAGAAAGGTACTGACTAGCCCTGCCAACAGCCTTTGTCCCTTCCAGGATTAGTGGAGTTAGCTGTCCTATGTTCTGGAATATCACCACACATTTGTGAAGGTGTGTATACAGGATTCATCTTTACAGGTCCCCGTGCAGATATGCTCTACCCCAAGTCATAAATGATAGTGAGAAGAAACAGACGAAAAAAATGTAGCTGAAACTTTTGCCATGTACCTTTTTGGTACTTGTTAGCATAAAGGAGCAACAAGGATGATTTAACTCAGTATTGAGATTCCAGATCTTCTGGAGCATGCTGGTGTGTCCTTAACTGTCACCTCATGACCTTTGTTAACACCCAATTTAAATTATTATTTCATACTGCACACATTCACTAAGCTAGGCTAAACTGAAGAGCAGAACATACGCTGTCCAGCAGCAAGTCTAAGGATACACATCAGATACTTACACCTGCAGAAAGCCACATACACCCAACTGTTCAGCCTCCAACCCTGATGGGAAACTTGATCTCACCATTATGACATCGTTTTGCATGACAAAGCTACACTATGCATTTGTGTAGTTCCTGAAGCTATGAGTCAACAAACCCAAGTGTACCCGAGGGTACTACCTCTTCAGGCAGCAAAATATGTGTGTGTGTGTGTATATATATATATATATACATACACACACACACATACACTTGTATGACATATATTAAAAATTTCAAATATTCACTAGTATTGAACTCAGGTGTTTTCTACACCCATTAAAACAAAATTTTTAAAAATCCTAAATGTTCAAAAGGTAGCTTTTACTCTAAAACACTGAAAAAAAATATTCAGGTTCTGCAAATCTTACAGTTGGGAGTGTGGAATACTGACAAAATTCAAAATCAACTGTTTAGCTCTATCCATGAGAGTTCAGAAGGAGGGCTGCATGCATACATGTGTTTGATTACATATCTACATCCATAAACCTGTACATAATTGTTTTATTAATTATTCATTGTCATTATGAGAAAGGATTCTTAAATTTCTTTCTAAAATAATTATTGCTTACTAGTGTACAATTATCTTATCATTGACTATTGTTTTCTCAAGTCAAATTTTCATTAGAGCAAGAACACATATATGAAAGAGTTCTTGAAGCACAGTCAGGCCTCTTGCATGGCTTTGTGCTAATTACCAGAGCTTCTTTTGTTATCAGCCTGGACTTTAATGACAAAAGAAGACAAGCATAGAGTCTATTTGGCTTGTGCTAATTACTAACCATTCCCCGTTCAATTTACCCTCGGAGGAGTACAACAATCATGACACATTGCATTAGCTTTTGCCTGGCAGTGTCTGCCATGCTGAGTGTTAATTGGCAGGGAAGATTCTGGTGAGGAATAACAGTGTCTTACGCATGTCTGGTCATGAGCAAGCCTCCACAGTAATTTCTTTTGTGCAGTACCAGAAAGAGAGACACTTTCAATTCTTATGTAGAGGAATAGTGGAAATAGCAGATTTCTGTGGCAGATGCAAGTGGCATTGCTCTCAGTGCCTTACAGTCTTTACAATTAACACTTCAGCGGTACCGTGTTTGAAAAATTAATGACCTAGAACTAAGAACCAGTGAATGTGACAAAAACAGGACCACACACCTGATTTTTTTCTTTTTTTTTAAAGTATGTATTTTGTAAACATATAGCAGTACAACTAACTAAGCAGTCTACCTTGCACCAAAAGGTAGCAGAGAGCTTAGAGAGCTTGTCACAGGTAGTAAGCCACTTAGTATTAGCCAGAATAAACTGAATTTGAAAAGGTTTTGTGGACTTAGCATTGCTTCAGGGTCTTTGTGATCTTGCAAATGAAGAGATTTATGGTAATCCCTCCAAAAAATAATTTTGCAGAGTGCAATGAATAGCAATAGATATTTCAAATCCACTACTCTACCTCTATCCTGCAATGTCATACTCCAAACTAAAAGCACCGGTACTACAACAACCTAATGTTTGTAGTAGTACATCTGCTTTTACCTGTTACCTCAAGTCTTGAGGGGTAAAAAGAAAAAGAAAGCTCATTTGTCCTCTGTGCTCGTGCATCTTGCCACTGTCATCATGGGGCCAAAAGTGTTATTTAAAAATCATTCCCTCCATGAAGAGAAAGATTCCTTCTTCTCAAGCACATACACAAGAACAGCTTCATAATAAAAAAAACCTGCAAATTATTTTCTAAATATCTTGCATTTGCATCAGGGTTTGACCATTTCCAAACTGGAAAACAAACAAACAAACAAACCACCCTGTAGGCATGGGAAAACATATAGAAGGCTTAAAATGAAATAGTTTTGGCAATCCTCAATATAGTGGTTGCTTTTAGCATTATCACCTACGAGCTACCAGCAGTGCAGTCAAGAATAGGCAAATCTGTGTAAAATAACCCACACTTGCTGCCACAGCTCTAGCCAATAATTTTCATGGTTTATCCTGCAAAATGGAACAGTTTTTGAAAATGTAACAATGGTGGTCATACAACAAGGTCACACATTTGGAGTTACACAGAAGTAGCAGTGTCAGCATAGTAATCTCCTATCATTCACAATCACTTTCTTTTATCTCATCTGTGATAGAGCACTGGGGATTTTCCCTGCACATTTACTTCTGCATTTATATCCGTAAAAACCTGGGCTTCTTTCAGCTCTCTTTCTGCAACAGGTGGGTTCATTGGCACGCTCATTAATTTGTAACTTAAAAGCAGAGACAGAGAAACAGGTACCTGCTGTAGCTGATAGAGGTGGCATTTCTATAACCTGCAGCAGCACACATCCCTGTAGCTTTATCTTTTAAATGTGGTACCTCCTTGTTTGATGCAGCTGAACTATGCCAGGCAGCCCTTTAGTATAACTTTTGGTACAACACAGTGTTACATCACTTTTATAGGTATATACATGTGTTTTATATATATACAGGTATATATATATGTTATAGGGGTGTGTATATATATATATATGTTTAGGTATAACACTGTGTTACATAGCACATGTACATCATAATAAACGTCATCAGAGCTCTTCCAAGTGCCAAGATAACCATTTTCCTAACTGACATTTCAAAAGGGTCTACAGTTTGAAGTAGTAAAGAAATTTTGTGCTAGGTAAGTGCTTCTTCCCGTAGGAAACTCAATGCCAATTCTTAAATGTGTTCTGTTTATAATTTCTTTCCAAATTAGGAAAGGCACAAAAGACTTTTAAAGCCTCTCTGTTAAAAGCTGCCTAGTATCTCTGCAAGCTTTGACCATTTAATCCTCCCATGGAACAGCAGGTCAACATGCTCAGCTGCCTTGAATCCTTGGCAGAAACAAAGTGTTCTTTAAATACATGCTTGTAGTTTATGATACAATTACAAGTTGGAATAAAAACATCTCCAAGAGGTATTGTCAGAAGCAGCACAGAATGAGAGGAAAATAATCTCGTGTCTCAAGATTCCTCCCTGTATATTTTTTGGAGGGGAACAACATTTAACACTATCTACAGTATAATCTATCTCTAGTGGACTTCTGGGTAAAAAGAGGTGTCAATTGCTCCAGCCTACAACCATTTATTTGTGGGATGCTTCCTAACTCTTACTATATTTCTGCATGTCATGATTCTCTAAAATTTGTAAGGACCCATCAGTGGTCCTAAAGGCAGGAAAAGAAGCAGAGCACATCCTCACCTTCACACACACAGCCTCACTGCCCCTCTGTGACTTGGACATTGTATTCCCACATTGGGAATGGCAGTGAAGTGACAGTCACTACCACAGCCTTCCTTAAAATTCCCAAGAAGGTGCTTTGTACTTGGGCAGAATTCATGGAGCTCATCACATGATGACATGCCGGAGGCCCCAGCGTGATTTCTTATATTGTTAAGCCTTCTAAAACTAACCTTCAACTACTCCCTCTTTAGTATGATCACTTCTTCATCACAACACACCAGTTTATTATTTTATGTTTTTCCTAGAACTGAAACTCCAGGTAGAGGAAACAAAGATGCCAAGGATGCCTGCTACAGAGCACACAGTAACCCTTCCTGGCAAATTGCTGGCTTTCAGCATGCTCCCTTGATCTTATGACAAGCCTGTTCTGAGAATAGATAACTGCAAAAGAAATTCATTTCTGTAATGCCAAGAGGGATCAAAATGAAGGTGGTAAACTTTAAATTGTTGCTACTAATTGTTAAAGCTCATGTCCTTCAAATATTTGACTGTCAAAACTCAAGTTTCTCATTAACTGTATCCAGGTAATTGCTAAGCTTTTTGGAGGGGGGGAGAACTGAGAATAATTCTTTTGGAAAGCAAAGAGGCAGAAAACCAGAGTGGCTCAGTGATCTCTCTGTAGCTACCTTGTTGACTAATTTTGAAAAAAAAAAGAAAATTCACAATATGAACTGAAATTCTGCCCCCTAGATGTAACAGAAAGCAATTCAGAGTTGAGTCCTCTCTATCTGGAACACTACTTTATATCTTCAGACAAATTCATGTGTGTGGATTCTTCTTCATTATTTACCTGGCACTCTGTAATTACTTCACAAATACATATTTGCATATAATGAAGCAATTGTGTACATTATTTAGTCACTCTAATTGAAGTAACCAAATAATTCAAAAATTAATTGCCTCATAATTTGCAGAGTTTAGAGTGCACTGAAGAGTGCCCTGAACGCCCTAGATACTCTGTGACAATACACTGAGTGGATATCTTGCATCTATGCTTAATTTGGTATACATGACCACATGTTGAATTTGTCCTTAGTAATTAATGTATCTGCTTTAGCTTTTGATTTTCACTTGCAAATACATTTAAAGGTTTATTGACTGTTCCCTTTCCATGCATTGTATATGGTAAAATTAATCTGTAGATTTTCACAGCTGTATTCCAGCTAATCATTATTTCATTTTCCTGTCATTTTTGCATTTGATTGTGGTGGCATCTAGGTGGCAAAACAGCAGTACAAGTCAATCAGGAGACAGATTTTTTTTCGCAAATACTGTTTTGTTTCTTCACAAGAAAACAAGTATTCTCAGAAAATATTGACATATGTTAAAGAAACCCCAATGATTGATTTTGAGAACCAGAGATCAGCTATTCTCAATGTCAGTGAATCCCACCTATGAAAGAGACATAATATTTGCACCTCAAAGCTTTTCACATGCCAGGAAACATAATCACCAAACCTTGTAGTTCTGAAGAATTAAAACAATTAAGACCACGACAAAGCACAGACATGAAAACTTTTTAAGTGTGTGGTGACTTGCTATGTATAGAGAGCCTCTAGTGCTGTTTATATATAAACACCAACAGGAAAAGCACAGTGCAGATCTCTTTGCACACTGTCTTCTGTGCATTGAAAGTGCACAGGACCTATGTTGAAATCTTACCACTTAATAGGAATTGACAGGACACCACAAGGACAAGATAATTCAATGATCACAAATAAATTTTCTGTGTACAGAAACAGGAAAATGCATCTCATGCTACTGCAGAGCTAAAGCCTAGCTTTTGGGTTTATTCTCGCTAACAGTAAAACATGGAATTTGATTGGGGTAGTGGTGTTAGCTTGACTTGAAATAATAAGATGTTGGCCCATCCTGGAGATAAGGTCCTGTGTTTAACAAAGCTGGAAGCTAATGCATAATGGCAAATCCAGCTTTTGATCTTTTTTCTACCTCATTCAGTGGAAAACACTGCAGAAGCAGCTTATGCATGCACAATATTCTTAAATCACATCCCATAGCAGGTTTGGACTTGAAATGATTGTGTATTTTGCCTTGAATCTACAAATGTGGAAGCTTTAAATAGGTCTCAGCAATTAAAAGTTCAGTGCATTTCAAGGTTACAGCTGGTGGAACTGCTCTCAAGTGATTTATCAGGCTTTTAGTGAGAACACCCATAGTTCTTTTGAGTTTGAACTCCCACTGTGTTCACACACTGTCTGGTGATCCATTCTCCTTATCATGGCAATGTCTAGAGACTCAAGGGCAAAAAATGGACTTGGAATAACACACACATCAGAAACAGTAAAATGTTTTTGAATTCAGTAAAACACAAGCCACATTTATCTAGCTCTAGCATTTCTTTTTGTTTCTAAATTCCACTTTTCTTAGAAAAAAAAATGGTTTACTAATTGAAAGTTGATTTCTGTTTTCCATCATGTAGTTCACAAATACTGTATTAATTTCACTGATACAATACTAAGCTCAAGGCAATTATAGCTGACCTGGTTTAAATTCAAAGTACAGAAGCAAATGAACTGACTTGTTTGTGTTTAGCAAACACAAGATTTCCTTTGAAAAAAGTTAGGAAATGAAAATTTCTTGGACTTTTCTACTATAGTATTATCAAAGCAGATAATGACACTAGAATTACAATTACAAAGTATTTTCTGTAGAAAAACTCTGCAGAGTACATTCAAGTAATTTAAACTAAAAATCTCATTAGTGATGAACTTTTGCCAGCCCCCTAGTTCCTCACAGAGAAACATACATGGATTTATGGAGCAATTCCTCACAACTTGACATCCATGGCTTCAGGGCAGCTTTGTCAGATTGAGTGCCTTGTAGGTAGGAAGACCAGATTCTTTGGGCAGCACATCCGACATGAGCTCCTGCCTGCCTCAGCAATGTCCCAGGACAAGGAGCTGTGGCTCCCCTATCCTTCAACTTCACAAGGTCAGCAAGAACACAACATCTGGGAAGCACATTTAATTCAGGAGACAGAGCATTTTGGCACTGTCAGAACAAACCAATTTGGAACAAAATTAAATAATAACAAAAAAAAATCTTCATATTTTCAGAAATCCCAGAGCTGAGGAAAGCTGAAACAAATCTGTTTAGTGATCTGGGAACACTGGGGTGAAGTGACCAAGCAGCAGCCAAGCCATGCACAGATCAGCATGACACCTTTCCTACCCAGAGAAGAACCAGGCAACAGGCAAGTCATCTCAGCAACTGCTCCTGGAAAAACAGACACTAGACTGTTTCACCCATCTTAGACTACATGCCAGCTGGTTTCCTGCCTTACCTAAACAGATCATCCTAATGTGCTTCTCTAAAATTAAATGAGCATAACATTCTCCTCCCTCATCTTTTTCCAAATTAAATCCAGGAGGAGAGAGGAAAAGAAACCTAGTTTACTTCTAGCACTGCCTGAATCCTCTTCTGACCACATGACAGTAGAATAAATTTATCCACAAAAATGGCATACAGACCACAGCATGGTCCTTGGTCTAAGCCTACGTTACTGTCTCTATGGAAAGTGATAGCTGTAATGAATAATGTCAATTAGGTGAGAAGCTGTAGCTGCAATATACAGATTGTTAACAAATGCTAGTATATTTCTTTGTTTCATATTGCTTATGTCAATAAAAATAATTTTAGACTCTGAGGAAGAGAATTTGGACTGTCTGGTAGGACATCTAGTTAAAAGGTTCTCTGCAGCTTAGATCATGTTGTAACTATAAGCCCAAGCTTGCTGCAAGTAGTAAGGACACCTATAATTCCAAAGGTTGTGGAAGGAGAGGGGCAGGGGAAGAGGATGTTTAATTGTTCCTCAATAAGCTGTTCCATGGCATTATTGTAACAAATCAAAACTGTTCTCACAGAAGGAGGAAGCTTTTGGTTTAAATAATGACAATCTGAGCTTTAAGAATCAAGGTCCAAGGAAACAGCAATCTCAAATCTCAGTCACAGTACCCATAATCTTTTCAAAGGCCCTAAGGATATTTATTCTCTCCTGTTCAAGGATTCCTCAGATAGTTTGGCAGAGACAGCAAAGCAATCTGGTTTTGCTATCCAAAGGCGTATAATAAAGTGCTAGTGAGAATTCCCCACGTGTGATATCAAGATGCCAGTGTTTCTCTGGGAAAGCTTTTTATCTTTGTAGGCCACAATATTTTTTTCCTGTATAGACAAGTGAAATGGCATTTTCAAAAAAGTTTTCCTTAGCCTGACTCAGAGAGGAAAATACAATTTCTAGTGATTTCAGAGGGAAGAGGTCAACACCTCTGAATATGCTTCCTGTAGCCTATATAGGAAAAACATCATGATGTATAGAAGACGTCATGGATGGAGCAATGCATTAAACAGAATAAAATCTCCTCAAGCAGATTTCTCAAGCCACGTAGCATTACCCACTGCATAGGGGCAAGAACTTATTGGCAAAGTGAGAAGCTGTCAGGTCTCACAATCACACTTTATATCACTGTTAAGGTGACATCTTAACAAATGACTTTCAGAAGTGTAAGGAAATAGCACTTCATGTTTCAGACTCTGTCAGGTCTGGCTGAGCTGTTTTCCCAGTGCAGCCCTCCTGGTGCAGTGCTCTTGTGCTGGGAGTTAGAAGGGTGTTGGTAACACCCATGTTGTGACCACCACTGAGCAGTGCTGGCACAGCACCAAGGCTCTTTCTAACACTCCCCCTGACAATGGGGTGGGGGGCAGGAGCTTGGGGGGAACATAACCAGAACAGCTGACCTGAACTGACCAAAGGGATGTTCCACACCATGTGACATCAGCTCAACTATAAAGCTAATAAAGGGGGGAGAGGAGCTACTCCTTGGTCCTCTGGAGAAACCACTACACATTTTGAAGCCCTGCTTCCCAGGGAGGTGCCAGACATGCTTGTTGCTGTGAAGTAGAGTATAAACCTTTGGGGGTTTTGTTGGTTGTTTGTTTTCACTTCTGTGTACAGCATTGCTTGGGTTTTCTTTCTAATTAATAATATTCAGAACAGTGCCTGTCTGAGAGGTACATGGCATTCACTTTCAATCTAGTCTGGTCAGAATGTATTGCAGTTTTGAAAAATTTATTAACTCTAAATAAAAGCGTTCATAAATAAAGACTAAACAATTGTTTTCTGAGGCAAAACCACAATGCATTACACTGTGGAAACTGAAGATTTATGAAAATTTGAGACAGTGAAAAAGATGGAGATTGCTTCATTTCTCTTTTCTAAAACTGTTAGTCAGCTGTTAATGTTCTTTCAGAGGTGGATTTACTTCAGATATAAGGCAGAAATCTGCATTAGATTGCTGTTTAAAAATATTGCTTATAGATTAGAGTCTACCTCCTAGCTTTATATGGTAGACTAATGTAAATGTGGTGCAGAAGGGAAACTGAGTAAAAAAATAATTGAATGGACAGTTTCTTATGCTAATTACATATTAATCATTAAAGAAACTCCTAAAGCATGTCAGCTATGAGTTGCTTTATTAATATATCTAAAGTTGTCAGTGATCCTCACAATGTGGCAAGGTGCTAAAGAAGAGCAAAAGAATGGCCAAGTCTAGGATTATGTTTCTACAGGAGGCTATATGGTGAACATTTCAAACTTTCTTGAGTGAAAGTAGAAAAAAGAAAAACAGAAACTTTTCACATCTATACTATTGCTGAAATAATATCAAAACAAATCACCCATTCAATTAATTTCGGTTTAACTGTCTACAAACTGTCTGAAAAAAATTTGTCATTTTCTCAAAGCAACTACCTCAATTAATGCACTGTATCATTTCAGTGAATAACTTTTTAGCTGCAAATTGTGACAGGTGTTTAGTATTCATAACTTGAAAAGTGTTGATAAGCTCTGACTGATCTGGAGATGACTGATTCGATGCCAGTGATGTCTGAACAGGAGTCAGTCCTGCTCATAGCCCACTACAGTTATTCCTGCTGTGCTAGCCTGGCACTTGCAAATTAACCAAAGGCTAAGCTACATCTGCTATTTACTTGCCAGTAGTTCAAATCTAGCATTACAATAGGCAGAAAACCCCTTCTGTTTAAACTAAATTGTAGGAAGCCAACTTTGTTTTCATGCTGCAGGCAGTTGATGTTGCAAGTACACATGGTTAGCTTATACCTAAATGCCCATTTTTTTCTAAAGAGAAATTAGTAAGAGGAAAAGCTAAATCTAGCAAGGCTTGTTGAAATCACAGTAGCTGTTTTCAGTAGCTGGCATGTCTTACTGGGAATAGCCAAAAGCCCAGGAATTCTGGAACTGAACAAAGTTTCTGTTTTGCTTCTACTGACAGCTACCAGCAACCAGACCATTAAAAACAATAAAACCTCCTCCTCTGGAAGACTTGCTCAGCCTCAGACAAGTTAATCGTATTATCTGATCTTCATATACACTTTCTTCTATTTATTTCACTTCTCCACATAAAAGATTTGACAGATCTTCAGGTCAGAGGGCACCATAACATCATTTATCTATATCTTACTCACTTTTCTTACAGTTTCACGTTTAGATTTCAACGTATATTGAATTATTTTCCCATATATTTGCCCATAGGCTGTTTCTAGACAAGCTACGCTATCAAGAGGATCAATAATCAGAAGACATTGAGGCACATACTTAAGCTTATCTGGCAAAATACCTGCCTTGCCCAAGCCTGGTGAGCAGCTTGACCATATCAGTGTGAGCATGTCACATCTGCCAGGCCTGAAGGAGCGTGTCACATAGTGCATTGGCTTGTTAAACATCTGGGTGGCCACTCACAGAGACTTCAGAAGAAGCTTTAAACCAACAAGACCAGAATGCCATTGCTATGGCTGTGTGGCTGGGAGGGGAATTCCTCAGCTGGGCATATAAAGGATAGGCTTGGCTTATGCCTTCTGTGTTTGGAGCCTACTGAAGATGACACGGGCAGTCTCACAGAACATGGCTCCTCGACTAACCGTGTCAGCACACAGCTGCCTGTCTTCCACTTTAGACATGCAGATAAAATGTCTTTGGAGTTGTTCTCCTTTGGGTTGATGTGCAATAAAATGTCACAGTGATACAAGAAATACCACTTTTGTATAGTGACACGACAAAGACAAATCATGTTGAAATGAGTCAATGCTGGCAAACACAACTGATCTGAAGCAAGAGGCACCTGTACACTGTTTTCAAGACACGGACAGACTTCAAGAACTATCAGCCAAAATAAGATGTTCGACCAAAACAGCTCACTCTTACAGGACTTTTTCGTCTAGGTTCAGACTAAGTGGCTCACTTGGAGTAACATCCATTAGTTAGTGGAGTAACTAATTTCTCACTAAAATTAATGAGATTGCTTGCCAAATGAAGCTATCATCAGGATTGGCAACGACATGTCATCACATCACATTCTGACCCAAACAATCTTCTACACAAGTCCTCCAGGACATAGACTATCTTTGGAGTTGCACAGGAGCAAGCACACTCATGGCAAATATTAAAATTACTTTTTTTAATCTTAAAATTAGGTTGCCAAAATCAAATTATTTTCAAAGAGTTTCTGCTCAATGTTTTCTGAATATTAGATGCTTTACAAAGTCTCTAAGCTGGATTCAGCTCAGACTGAGAGAGAAAAAATATTGCATACATATGTACATTTTTTTTTCTTTCCTTAATTAAATCTTCTAAGCTAATATACAAAGGATGGGGAAGGATTTTATGTATAAAGCTCTGATTAAAAGCTGTGGGTTTTATGTAATTAAATTAACACAACTTTTTTAACTCTTAGGCTAAGAAGTTGAAGCTGAAATTGGCAATATGTTTTATCTCTTTTCTACCTTTCTGGTTTGGTCAGTAGAAAATGGGTCTATCTTTGAGATTATTTTCAATAATTGTTTATATTGTAGCTTACCCTGAGAACTAGTGACTTTCTTTAAATATATGCCAATTTGGAGACTTAATAGGGATGAAAAAAAATTAAGGATAAGGCTCAATGGAGTGTTAGGAAAAGATCTCTGACTTATAGTTTAGGCATGTGACAGGCAGATATTTAGTAACATCACAATTAATGAGGGAAAAAAAAAAAAAAAACAAACAACCTCTTCTGTTATCACCCAGGCCACATTAAAGCAAGTATTTCATCACAGTCCTGGGCTAGTCATAAAAGAAGTCCTTTCAAAGAGGTAATTGTATACCACATCTTCATTGTTTTTTAGAGTCTAAATGAAGAACATGATTAAGAATTTAAAACTACAGTACAAGAGATTATTAATTTTCTAACAAAGACAATATAAAATACATTGGATTTGCCACAGAATATTTAAAGCTGGTTCATAATTAGTTTTACAGTAAACTAAAAATTCCTAAATGCAGTTGCTGTAATGCAATTAGTCCATCATATTTCGATGATGCAAAGTCTTGTTAAGTCATAATAAAATCAAAATAGATTTTTCTCTTCATTACCTTTGCAGTAGTGACTTTAAATGCAAAACTTCATATTCTACTTCTGATTAAGTTTCCTCTTCCTCTTCTATCTACTTTTGTAAGTGCACAGGATTCCCATCTCTTAGTGTACCAAAGGCTGAATCACTATTCAGTTTTAAGAGTCTGAAAAGAATGCAGGCTCATGTTACACTTAGTTATTCAAATGTATTAGGTGGCACTAGAACTTATAATAAATTAATATTGTTGCCTATTTAATAAAAGCACTTCTAAGTTGCAATGTCACTGTTACTATATACAAGCATCTCTGCTACCTATGGTTCTTGTCTGAGTAGACGGTTTTCAGAGGCAATACATAACCACAATTTTTCTTCCAGCCAATAAAATCTGAGGTGACAACAGCATTCTTTCCTAGTTCTACACCATACCCTCTTCCTTTACCCTTGCATAAGTAATTGCCTATAGAAACAGTATCTTGAGTTACCATGAATTGTGACCCTAAATGCCAAATGCTAGACAGATATTTGGGAGGAAAAAATCATTATGAAGTAAACCACATAAGAAAAACTCAAGAGGCTTCAGATATGCCCAGTAACTAGAAAGTGACAGAAAACTTGTCCATCTAACCAACCTAATACCAAACAGAAATCATGAAAAAAACTAAATCTAGAGGAGTGTGGCATACTCAAGGATTCATTCTTTCAAGGTCCCTTCCAATCCCTAACGTTCTGTAATGCTGTGACAGAATAAGGACCTTGATTCATTGGCTGATGTTCCTCAAAGGTAATTGGATAGAAAACTTAAATCTGAAAAGAGATCTCTCTCTCTTTTAATGAGTTTTGACTTTGAAATGAAAAAACACTGAGTTTACCTCCCAAAATGAGAGAAATCTGTCCTATTCAAGTCTAGTGCATCATTCTATAATCCTCACTCATGTGAAACTCCAATCCACCATTTGAATCTTGAGAGAAATCCAATTTTCATGAAGCTAGACTCTTCTAGCCTAGCAGTGAATTTGGACCAGAGAGAGTTTTGTCTTTACATTTCACAGGATTTCACAGTGAATTGCTTAATTAATTTCTAATGAGCTGCACTATGGGTTTGCAGAGTACATGTGTTGAGTTGGGTTTTTTTTTTCTGTAATTGTGAATTTTCTTGGTTCAGAGCACAACTGTCATGCCCCTTTGATGTATAATAGATATATGAAGTCATAAAGGCAAGCTCAGAGCTCTCTGGTTTAACTGTGTTTAGGTATGCAACTAAATTGGTTGTCCTATATTAATGACACTTTCACCAGATAAGTAATCTGAAACCTATAAAGTAAAATATAAAATTCTCTTACAGACTTTTTGAACTACATTCCAAACTTGATCAAAGTGTTGCCCTAAGGAGCTAATAATTTTCAGAATTAAAATAAAATGAGTTATAGTGACTATGTTCACAATGGAAATCATATCACAATCCAAACCCAGAAGATGCCCTATCCCAAACCCCTACCCCCCAAAAAAAATTCATCTAACCAAAACCCTTAAGTCTTTGTCTCATTTCAAGGCACAACTCACAAATAATCCTTCGGCAACTTCTCACTACCTAACTTCAGCATTTTTACCTTACACTGCTCTGGCAAGACAGTGACTCTACAAGCTTTTGGACTATGTATTCATTTATCTTCTGACTCTTTAGACAGTCTGTTAACTGTAATTTGACACTATACTCTATAGGGGACAGCACAGCCTTTTTCTTTTCCCTTCCTTCCAAATATTTGTCTTTTGTATTGCAAAATAAAAGAAACAAAATTTGGTTCAAATCAAATATTTTTACTCACTAAAAATGAGGTTCCAACCCCTGTACCATTGTTCATGGTGAATAGAAAGTATTTCAAGCAGTGACACTGATGTAATTCAGACCATCCATAATTTTATTCACTGTGCTTGAGTAACAGAATTTGATCAGTTGTGACTATTAGCAAGTCCAGAACACAAAAAAAAATCTGAATAATCTGCATGGGGGTGCTACACTAAAATAAATACAAAAAACCAACCCTGACATAGAGACTAGTATATTAATAGTCAGCAGCGGTTTGCAAGCTGTAGAAGTTCTGTAGTTTTGGCACTTACTACTCTAAAGCCATGAGAAGAAAGTAGTTTGAGTCTTTGACTGGTAAATTACACAGAGGACTAAAAATAACGTCAGCTACTCCTGTTGACTTAAGGAATTTACCCCTGATATGCTAAAAACCTTTATTATTTTCACATTTAACTCATATAATAGATGAGATATAAAATGAGTGTTGTGAATGATAAACACAAGAATAGCTGCTAAGTTTTATGCTATGTAAACAAAGACTTCTCTGATCACTGCTACATGAAATTAACAATAAAAAATACAGTGGCATCTCGGTATAAAAACAAACAATTTCAGAGAGAGAAAGGTCATTACAGAGGAGATGAATTGGTGACAGCAGCTCTCCTGGCCAGCTGCAGCTGGGGGAAGTTACCCATTGATTTCAGTGGGAAATCCAGCCTGTGCATAATATATTGCTTCAATTACTCTTATTCCTACCCATTTCTAGACATTATGAGACTAGCAACAGCACCATACAAGTGAAACAATATTTGGGTTTGGTTTTAGCTGAACAAGAGAGGAAACAGGAAAGCACAGAGCTCAGAGTTTTGTGCAATGAACCTTCACACAGGCCACTTCAAAGTAATTTCAGTGTGGCACGAGTGGTTTCTGACAAAGAAAGGCCTTTCATTCAAAGCCAAGGGAAGGGCCCTCACTAAAATGCCACCTACTGCTCTATGCTCTTGCATTAGTCACGCTGTACTCCTGCATGACTGTAATACAGATTGACTAGCACATTTGGAAGAAGGAAAAAAAAAGAACAGAACAATGGCAACAGGATAGTCCTTTGTTAACTGTGGCTTCCCCTCCCCAAGCCTCCCTACTATAATAAAGAACATCTGCTGTGAACAAGAGCTAACCTGTTACTAAATAAATTCCACTACTGATGTATGCTTAATTAATACATTCCCTCAATCACGGTATTATTCCCTTAAATGGAGCAGAAATAATGACTCAAATTGCTCAGGAATGTTCTACAACAGGTGACTATAGTTTCAGCTTTCACTAAAAACAATGCAGCACTGCATCATAGGTTCATCTGGGCTTGACTCTTCCTTAACTACTGCTACTGAGCAGGAGAGTTAAATAGGGCACTCCTCATTTATTACCAGAATCAGCTGATACTACATATGTGCCTCCAGGTACTCTGTGATGCGTTCTCCAGACAGTTTTTGTTCAGTGTTGAGTTTGCAGAAGACATAGCTACTTTACCACCACTTCTGTAGTTGTTTGATTACTGTGCTGTCACATACTAGCATGCTGCTGTCGGAGGAAGGGTAGAGTAGCTTGACTGTTACTTGACTGTGATTGTCTTCTAAGGAATGCTGTGCAGTGGCTATCCTGAGATTCAAAACCAAATTCCTTTTTCATTGAAAAAATGCTGTAGACCAGCATGCGATAACATGCACTTCCATAACATCATGCCACTAAATTTTCTCCTTATATGGAAGGGCTCCCTTCAGGTTCCTTAACCTTATTAGACTTAGATTTCCATATTCCAAAATCAGACCAATAAGAGTATGGAAATAGCTTACTCTTAAAACAAACAAATGAACCCCACAGCCTTTGCTTTTTTCCTGCAACATAGACACCACAGAGATGCGTGACTGTAGGTACAGATACGTGCAATGATTTAGGAACTACAGAATGCAAATAGGACAGAGACATTTTCTATAAGATATAAAAAGAATGAAAACAGATAGCAGAAAGAACTGAAAATAAAAAGTGAAATTTTCTGATCAAGAAATATGTGTTTACCGTATCTTCAAACTTCCAGCAATGTCTAGACTCTGCCTGTAATTTGAGAGATTTGCCCTGCAGAGCTGTTTCCATAAAAGGTACAAGATCTCATTTTTTTCCCCCTACTGTATGCTGAATTCCCGTAATTCATAATAGGAAATAAGCCAACAGACAGTACAGCATGGAGAGCAGATATTATATGTGTGTGTATATTATATATATATTTACAGTACATATTTACTATCCATATATTTATATTTACTGTCCATAAATATATATTGGAGAGTCCCTCTCTATAAATGCATATGTCTAGAACTGTTGAAGAGCTTTCTGCTTGATTTTAAAGTAGCAAAGTGTCGAAGCAGGTGCTTTTTAAAAAGTGTTCACTGAAGTACACTGCAACCAGAGAATAGTTCCCATTAAACAGTATAGAAAGAGGTATTGGGTGAAGAAATGAATGGATACCATTGTCAGTTTGTGAGACAGAGATCAAGAGGCTGGTATCAGACTTTTTGTCTGCTTGGTACAATAGTTATATATAAATGTTATATAAATGCAAAGGAAGAAGTGCCTTTTTATACTCATAGGATTAGCTTCAGGTTTTCTGTGATGAGAAAAAAATTGCTTTCTTAGATGCACTGCTTGGATTTGGTGGCTTGTGCCATCTTAGAACTTAAAGAGCAAAAATTCTGAAAAATGTCCTTTCTATGCAGTTTAACAAAGGGGACCAGTTTTCTCTGCAACAGTTACAGAATAACCATGTAATCCACCAAACGCTCCCAGAAAAATGCTGCAAGAGATCTTCCTTTTCAATACGTTCTTCTTTCTCTCTACTTGTAACTTTTTAAATAAACACAACGTATTTGCAAGCAGGAATATACTTGTAGTCTGCTGAA
>NW_008610186.1:123384-209241 GCF_000691845.1 Merops nubicus
CAAGACATAATTATGATGGGTGGATAGATTACGTAAACAGAGTCAGATTATTTCAGTACATACATTTTTCAGTATTCTAATGAAAGAGCTTTTGAAGTAATAAAAAGCTGGTGTCTTATGGGATCTCTCCTCAGCTAGCAGCAGTGTTTAGTTAAGCTTGTTAACACTGTTCATGGTAAACATATTATTTCTTTTTCATCTTTAATTTTTTTGTGGCTAGTCAGTACTCATGAAAGGATTCAGACTATGAGTCCTGGAAAGAAGACTTCTCTGCTTCTAATAAGTAGACATTGTGTATGCTGTATTTCAGTCCTTAACATGGACCCCAAGGATCCCTGGTATGAGCAGAAAGGCAAACCAAGTCTCACAGGCTTCTAACATTTAACCTCTTCTCTGAGGGAGTCTGACCACAAGAACAAGAAGTCATGGTCTGTTCATTCCTTACCATACCCACTTCTGTACTCAGCAGATGATAGCACCAAGAAAAAGTAGCAGTGGGATTTCCAAAAGAGTCTGAGCACTCTACAAACTCATTTCTAAGTACTTCAACAGAACCTGAAATCTCTTGGGAGTTTTTGACACATGCTTTTTGGTATTGCTAATATACATAAACAACAAATGGCACAAGAAACATGTTGAGATGGCTATTTTCTGCCTTTCCCAGGAAGAAGAACCATCTACTCGTGCCAACAATGTGAAACAGGTTTGGCAAGAAGTAATTGCTGAAACAAGCAAGAATCCTTTTAGTACTAAGCAGATCCTTGTGAATTTTAGACCTGACTAAAATATATATTGTTATCTTTACTTACATGAGAGCTCTGTAAGGCTGAGAGTAAAAAAATGGGTGATCTAAATTAGTTTTTTAGTGCACACTAAGTCATCTATAACAAGCTGAAACATTCACACTTCCATTGACGTCAGTAGGACTGAAGTATGAGGCCCTTTAAAAAAAAAATCAGGACACTGTGCTCTAGAGTCTGCATAAGTGTTTGTCACAACATTTGGGCCCTATTAAGCCCACACAGACTACTTAGAGATAAGAGGCTTTGTATCCTATTAATCAGTGCTTCAAGCCATGCAATTTTACATTAATTCCCTGTCACTTTTCAGGCCCCTGAAATGGAGCTGAATAGCAGAATACAGATATAGACAGTAGCAGTTATTGGCCAATATAATACAACAACCTGTCTTTATTTAACTGCAAATTGATTCGAGGAGTGAATGTTTTGTTTCTCTACAGTATAAGAAACCAGTGTAAAGGCAGATATGTTTCAAGAGAAGAGGGCACTCCTCAGAAGGCATGGCCAGTTCTGAAAGCCTCACCCCACCTTTCTTTATCAGATCTCAATTTATCATCCTTCTAGGCACTCCTGCTCTCCTGATTTTTCTCAGGGAGAGGTGGTATGGTTGATGGGTTGCTAGGCAGATTATGAAATGTAGCTGATCTTATAGTTTGTTTGAATCATTTGTTTAAAGAAACTCTATTCAGTTTTGCAGTGACGTTGTCACCTGACTGCTGCTGGCACATTGCATCTGAAACAGCTGAATTTTCAAAGCTCCTGTTTATCTCAAATAAATAGGTGAACATATCCAAAATATATTTAATATGTACCTGGAATATATTTATATAAAGTACCCTGAATATATTTAGTATTCAGATAAAACAGAATCACAGGATGGTTTGGGTTGGATGGGACCTCAAAGATCATCCAGTTCCAACCCTTGATCCAAATGATTTTTCATTGTAAAAACAAAAACACCACCAGCAAACTTGCAGATTAAAATTATTTATCCAATACAGTGCCATCTATAATGCAATAGCATGTCTCCATTCTCAGACACACGAGTCCTGGAAGATATCTTAGTGCTTGTTAAACTGTGTGTGTGAGCCAAGGATTTTTGCAGCATCTGTAATTCAAATCTTACAGAGGAGACATGATTATTTGGTCATATAAACTGCTGCTTAGTTTTCTCTTTCCTAAATTTTGCCAAGTCAATGACTTACAGAAGTTAAACTTCTCTTTAAATACATTTTTTTTTCCATTGTGAAAGCAACTAATGCTAGGAGCTTGAATTAAGCTCTGTAGCAGGATATGATCAGGTACAGCCTTTCAAATGCACGCTATATGTGTACCTCCCTGACAGAGGAAAGAGGGGAAGGGTTTCCTCTCCCAGGTACAGCATGAGTCTTTGCCACCTGCATGTCAAATACAGAAACTGATTGCTCCAATCTTTGTTTCACAAAAGACTCCCCTAATGATCTGTCAAAGCCTGCAGGTTCTCTCCCTTCTTTTTCTGCTACACTAGTTTGCATTTCATATTTTCCATTTAAAAATCTGCAGGAGTCAAAAAATCTGGGCACTCATCAATCCTGCAAGCAAATACACCATGCTATCCAACTTGAGAAATGGGAAACAAAGCCACGTTAACTGTATTGGCCATTGATGGTCTTGGGAAGACAATTTAAGGGAGCAGAATGGCACAATCCTGGTACACATGCAGAATCCAGCTGTTACACAAAATATGGATCCTGTTCTTCCTTCCTCTGGGAGTATTTGGGAAAGGTACTACCCTTCCTTCACACCACAGTTACGAATCCTATGCATTCATGTCTGAATAAGCACTGTTCTATCTTATGCAAGAGTGGAGAAGGAAAGCTTGATTTTTAGCAGGTAGAAAAAGGAGCAACTGTTAAATGAAACAGCCTGCAGTGACCTAATTCAAGAATGCTTTGTCAGGTGATAATCTTTCTCACCCTTTATATATCATTCCCTGAAGCACGTAAGTGTTCAAAATAGCTTTAAAACATTCAGAAGTGTGAAAGAAGTAGCTGTCCTCCTGTGTGGCTCTGATAAAGATTAAAATTCCCTATATAGTCCCTGTTTGCAAAAGTGCTCTTAAGCTGCTGTTTCATTTGGTTTACGTCTGAGTGTCACTCATCAAATTAACTGTGATGGCTGCAGTAAGCTGTATATAGAGATGAAAGACCTACCAAAAAGAAGTTGGTGTTACAGCTTGTGAACCTGAATACTGTTAAGAACATAAACAAAAAATCAGAAAATTGCACAGAAAATCTTGACTTTTATTCTTTCTGCTGCTCCTCAGTAGAGTCAAGAGTACTCAAGTGTTCTTCTTCAAGTCTTCCACAGGCCCAAAATCCCATCATATAACTGTTTCTTTCCCTTGCCACAGGCCCAAAATCCCTCTTCCCATCATATAACTGTTTCTTTCCCTTGGAGGAAACAAAAAGGGGAAAAAAGAAAAAAGCAGCATTTATTTTTGTTGTCTCGCTTTAAAAAAAAGAAAAAAAAAAGGTAACACAAGCAGTAAACAATTATTAATTGAATATATTATTAGAGTATGATGTTTGAGTCAGCCTTCAGGCTCTTCCCCATGGTATAGTTAAAAACAGAAAAAACAGACTGTTCCAAAACAGGAAACTGCAAGCCAGGAACTTTTAGCCTATCAGTTCCTTGTGACTTTGAAAACAAATACCAGGCTGTAGGCGTTTGTGGAAAAGATCACTGTGCTGCAGAAAAAAGAAGTAACAAAGTAGTTACTGAGCTTACATAGGAGATCACCCGTGTCCAGCCGATTACCTGTAGCTGTAGTGAAACAAGAAGACCAGGGAAGCTAGCAGGCAGCACCCCTGTGCACTGATATGGGTGATCTCAGCTCTTTACCAGGCTCTGGAGCAGATGCCTGAGGACTAAAGATTTCCAAGTTCTCTGTGACTTTGCAGATCTTTGCAAGGGACACACAGAAGTACAGTAACGGGCTTTTCTCAGTTCACTTTACCCCATTTATGTTTCTTCCTCATAAAAATAATTACTTTCAGTGTCAGCTGAGGGAAGTACCATAAACAAAAAGTGTTGAAAAGATTACTATTTTACTGAAGCATAGAAATGGTTAGGAAGTTGTCATGGTTTAAACACAGCAGGACACAACTCTTATTAAAAGTTATTAAATTTGTCTCTTCCCTCCAATTTCTCATTAACATATCAGAAAGTCATAAAAAGAGTTATACTGTAAAAATATTTGATACCAAAATATCTGGTCTTTATTTGACCAGGTCAGGCTAGAGAGAAAGAAGGAAAACAAAGCCTCAGACTTCTGTTAGACCTTGCTAAATGAGTACAAGATAACACTGCCACTAATGAGCTCTCATCCTGGCACAGCTACACAGCGGGCAGTGCTAGAAAATCCTAGAGGTCCTTCTAAATGAGGTTGGAGAACCTTCCTGACAGGAAGATTTAATTAGTAGTATTAATAATGTCAGAGGTCTCTCACTTTGAAAGTATTCCAATTCTCCTAAATAAATACATAACGTAAGGTTCTTCAGGATTTCCAAGCAGAGGAGATCATGTTTTCACATCTTTTTTGCATTAGTAGCATTTAGGTATCCCTTGGGTGAGAGAAAACTGAGGTGTTTTCCTGAAAGAGGATTTCTTGGCATTTTTACAAAGTTTTGAGCTCTCCTATTCCCAGTCTGAATGATGTGGAAAACAGGGTAGTAGGCTTTTGTGCAATCATTATATATAATGATAATATCTTATCATCCAGTTAGTCAAAAGACTAAAGAATCTTAGTCTTGGACACTTTTAGAGTCCAACAATGAAGAAAACACTTCACCTTCTCACTGCTCTGGCATCTAACATCCTGATATTTTCTTCTTTTTCTCATTTTCTAGTTTTAGCTTTTAAGGCTGGCAATGCTAGATTAATTCACATTTTAAAGAGGCTCTCTGTAGATTTCAAAAAAGTGCAGATTTTTTTTCAGTTCAGCACAAATTTTGGTCAACTGATACTTTACAAATGAGGATAAAAATGGATAATGTAAATATTTCCACTTTAAACATTATGGCCTCAGTGGTCAAGTTATAAACATCTCAAAAGCATAAATACATAAAATGGGACAAAATGGTATTAAAGCTTAACATGGAGAAATATGAAATAAATATTTCCCAATCCAGGTTCCTAAAAATTGACAGTATTAATTTGGCTGGATAAGTTTCAGCGTCGCAATTATTTTTCTGGAGTGTAAATAGTATCTGATGTTAGAGAGAAAAACCTTTCTCCCAGATAAAATCTGGCTTTTAACAGAGCATGCCCTAAGCTTTACCTTATAATGAAGTCTTCCTAGGATTCTTGGAAGAAAGTGGCTAAGCCTCCATAGACATTAGTAATATCAGATTTTTTGCCAAGGAGAGATGTGAAGTCTTAGCAGGCAAGCCTGCTGCAGTAAGAACACTTTGGAGATGACTTCTACACATCTCCTAAGGCCTGTAAAAGGCCCAGGGAGATTTTCAAAGTTCAGGACTACCCTTGCTCTTACCTCAGCAGCACGATGGCTGTCGCATTGAGGGTGAGAGTATGACATTTGCCTGCCAGAGCCCAAGGGCTTGCACCAAGTAGTTTCACAAAGTCAAAAGCATGTCTGAGAATCCTGCCTCCGAGCCCCAGCTAAGGGCTTGCACTGAGGCATTCATGTCCGTCCCGGAGCCTGGCTAAGAACTCTCACTGAGACAGTTTGCCTACCTCAGAGCCCCAGCTAAGGGGGGCTGAGTGAGAGTATGACATTTGCCTGCCAAAGCCCAAGGGCTTGCACCAAGTAGTTTCACAAAGTCAAAAGCATGTCTGAGAATCCTGCCTCCGAGCCCCAGCTAAGGGCTTGCACTGAGGCATTCATGTCCGTCCCGGAGCCTGGCTAAGAACTCTCACTGAGACAGTTTGCCTACCTCAGAGCCCCAGCTAAGGGGGGCTGAGGCAGCAGCTACCTCTTTCAGAGCTCTGTTGACTTGCCCTGAGGCAGTGTAAAAGTTAAACCACAGAGGTTGATTTATTTAAATAACAGATACAGTAGGTTTGGAAATGCTGTTGATAAGTGCATTAACTGCAAAAAAGCTAATTGAGCTCAATTTCGTAATTCTTGGGTAGTCAGAGGCACAAGTCATAGAATCATAGAACACTTTGAGTTGGAAATGACCTCAAAAGGTCTAGTCCAAACCCCATCCTGTAAGCAGGGACATCCCCAACTAGATCAATCTGTAGTATGAGGAAAAGGTATAGAGTCACCTAGAAGGCAGGGACAGATGGGATCAGGATATAAAAAAAATCACAAGGGGAATACCTCTCTGGCAGGCTGGGATGGGGGGCAGAGAAGACTGGCAGTCTAGCAGAGACAGTCAACATGCTGTACTCCTCTTCCTCCACCCAAGACAGGGACACTTTCTGAGTAAGAACTGCACCTTCACTATACAGCATACCTTCTCCTTGCATTACTGTTATATATTAGTGCTATTACAGACTCATGCCTCTGACTGCATCAGCTGTGACCTGGGAATTACTAACTCGAGCTCAATTATCTTTTTGCAGCTAGTGCATTTATCAATGGCACGCTCAGGAGGAGACAGCTCCACTGCTCTCAGTGCTGGCTTTGCCACTGACCAGGGCAAGGAGCACCCACCAGTGCCTGGCAGACTGTGACCATGCCCACCAGGGTAGGAAAAGGGTATGCGCACAAGCTCCACAAATAGGACACATGGAGATGTGTTGCTCCCTCTTCTTGCTCTTCTCCCTGCTGTCACACAAGGCTTAGCAGTGGACCACACAGTTGCAGAAGGTATTTTGGCCATCTGAGCCATGGTGCCTCCTCTTTGCTGTGAGCTTTGGCCATGTATCACAAACAATTCTGCAAGCATTGCCAGGACATAAGCAGTTATCTGAAGCCTGATCTTATGTCTGCATTCACTTGGTCGTATGAGTGGGACTGGCTCGTGGGAACCACGTGGCTCTGGCACTGTGATTTGGTGGATGCCTCAATAGTATATGTGTGATGGATCCTTTCCCCCCTGCAAGCCTGCACACCTTAAGGATAACTATATCAATCAAGGCCCTGCTGAAGTCAGGATTTGGGGCTGCTCCTTAATATACTGCTGATGAGCTGTGTTAAAAGATATACACTCAGCTTTCTCTAGCTTATTCAGTGAAGTGATGTTTCTATTAATCTAGAAATACAAAGTAGTTTGGTGTTTTATATGTTTTTGTAAAATTCTTGCTGCTCACTCTATCAACAGGCATGAGTATTTGTCTTGCTAGGTATATAGTCATCTATTGGCAAAGACACCAGTTTCACTTTTTGATTAGGGAAATACATACATGTTATTATAGTTAATGGGCCAGTTTTACTACACAAGTTGTACAGGAGACAAACAATATATTAACTGTCCTATTGAGCAATGCAAGAGCACAGAGTGGATTTTCAGCGTCCTCAAGAAGTGGCTTTGCTATTACGTTAACGATGCCCTGGTGAGTATTCATTTTCACATCGTAACAACCCTTGAAAATAACTCTTTCACTCTAATTATACTGCCAGAATACAGAAAGCCTTTTAATGAAATTTATGGGCCAGATTCTTAGTCACTGTAAACTGTTGTAAATGTAGATTTCAGGAAGAGTAATCCAATTTATACACTGGTCCTACCTTTCTATTCTATAAACCCTGGATAAAAGGTTACTAAAGGTCATGTAATAATTAAGGATGAAGGAATAAAAAAGCCAAACACCCTAAATCGATTCAGGCATTGACTTTGCACTTACTGAAATGAAGATTAACAGAATCAAGCTCTAAGAGATTAGTTACAACTAGGAGATTAGCTTGGTGTAATAAAGCACGCTTAGCATAACACATAGAACTCTTCAGTGCTTTTAGGAGTAATGCATTTTAAGTCCACCAGTTGCCTTTTAAGGTCCCAATCTTGCAAAGCTTGCCCATTATTTAACTTTATATACTATAAATAAACCCACTGAAATCAGACTATTCAAAGTGCAGACAGGCAAGCAGAGTTTAACTGCTGGACAAATTAGGGATCTAGCCAGAGGAAAGTTCCCTGGTTTCCACATCTCCTTCAGACTTGATGCAGGGAAATGTTTGGCATTTTGTGTAGAAATAGCCTTGGTTTTCAGTGAGTTTGGTTCTACTTCAAAGAAAACCTATTCTTTCTCAAAGAAATGTGATTTTTACAAAAGAACCACACAAAGGTCTTATTCTCTAGAGACTTATGTTTTTAATGCTCTAAAATTGGGGAAAAAAAATCCCACCTGTTCAATCACAATAGCTCAAATGAGGAAGAATATGTAATTCATTTGCATTAATCCTACTTCAACCCTTGCCTGTAAACTCACCTGAAGCCTGCATTCTAGATCAGTAGCACAAATGCTAAAGATGTTTTGAGATACAGAGTTCTTAGGTATCATAAAACAAATTAAAGAATCTATGATGCAATAAAGTTGCTGCCTTGCTCCAGCAAGAAAAATATTTTCATCAACATAAATAGAGAGGACTAAGAGACACTGGTGCTTTTAGCTGAAGTGTGGTTTAGAAGAGACACTAACCTGAGCCAAGGCACAAAGCCAACAACTACTAGATCAAGAATCTGAAATTTACATTTAATCAAACTCAAGTAGGGACAAGAAATCAATTTAACATACTGTTTGCAGAACATTTACTGTGGAATCATCTTGTGTGATGCAGCACTGCTAAAATTACCCACACAAAAATCAGCTGTTATTAAGGAAAGTGCAATGGACAAAGAAAATATGCCATAAAAGTCAATGAATTAGAACAAGGATTTTCTTTGTTTTGTTTTTCAGAACTTCAAATATAACCTTTGATAAGTTCAATGTTTGATCTTTTAGCTACCAGCACAATTTCTTAGTTACTTTTATAAACTGGAGCTTTCAGACTCCTGCCTACTCCCAATGATCACTCCATACTGGATTATTTAATATTCCTTCAGCTTATCTCAAATCTCAGTGCAGCAAGACTTTTTAATTGCTATGGCCCTAAGCATGGAAAGTGAAAAAAATGGATATCTGGGAGTCTTACTCCATATTTTTCATATAAAAACAAGGCCTGGGAGCCTGAGGCATGTCCCCAGTCATTTTCAGTTGTTCTGGAGTTCACATTTACACTTGGAGCATTCAATTTTCATGGGATATATCTTCAAAATATTTAGTGATCCATGCAGAAACACCAAGGCTGCATGAGACCTGTAATCTGTTACTCACGCAGTAAGGAATGGGATGCCTGTATGCATGGATTGCAAAAGGGACTGAACTGCTCAAGCTGTCAAAGGGGTCTTTCCCAAAATCTCATGACCTACTTGCCTTTTAGTTATTCTAGTACATTATTCCTAACCCCGGCACTCATACAAATAGCATTCACTTTCCACAACTCAGATAAGTCACAGCCTCTCCAATACAGCACCATTACACTGACTAATCAAGTTGTCACAAGCCAAACCAAGCAGAGAAATGCAATGTTACCTTAAGTGTGACCAGGCAGCTACAAAGCATTGCATGCACACTCTTTGCTTTTGTAACTTTTAATATAGGAGGCATGATATCTTTTTGGGCATCCTTAAATTAATGTACTTGTATCTTTTTAGATTCACAAGAAAGGTGAAATATGTTTAAGAGGTGAGGAATTTCCAAGCAGCAAAAGAAATCTGGAATATCTCAGAACAGCTGTTTTTGTCAGGTTTTACCAGGGACAGACAAGCACTCTCAACTCAGGAGCTGCACTGACACCAGCTCAGAAATGTTTTTAAATTGGAGACTGAATTAGTGCAGAAAATGTAACAACTCACACTGTAGACACCACCAGGTGGATCGGCAATGCAAAATGGCAAAATCCACAGATTTGTGTGATTCTTTAGATTGGGGTGCTGACAGTTCTCCAGGGAGAGGAGAGCTCCTCTGACAAAAAGCCAGCAGAAGCAACTGAAGCCCATTCATCCTATATCCCCTCTCCACGCAGAGGAGTGTATGATCACAGTGCACTCGATCCTGCCAGCTCATCTACCTCACCACGACTGTCTGAAGCTGGGGAGGGATGACCTCACTGACGGCTGGGCCTAAGTAAGGGCATAGTGATAAAAAATTACCTTTACCCTCTTGCCATTTGTTGTATCCTAAAAGTACATTGTGCTTGGACTCTTGGACTTCTTGCTTGAAGCAACAGGAGCAGTAGTTCAGCACTTCAGTCAGAATAACCACACCTGCTAACCACTATATTAAAGAGAAAAACAGTTCCACTGACCACAAAGTGGAGGGACCACTTTGAAACTTTAGGCTGCAATATAGCCTACCTCAAGCCTAATGCTGCTGCACTTTAACTCTCTCTGCTATTTTAATATCTGGCTCAGCTATTTCTAGGTTACATTGCAATGTGCAAGATACTTGATTTCAGTGAGCTCTGGTGTGAAGAACAGCATGACACAACTCCATCCAGGTAAACACTTATGACCAAAGTCAAAGGGCTGGTATCTAGAAAAATGAGGATTTGTTGCTCCTTTCAGAGGTACTCTGACTTCAGCAAGAATTAGACCCTATCTCCTCCTCTTCATCAAAGAATGAAGTATATATGAATTAATCTACCAATGAAGACAGTACTTCCCATTGAACTTTTGGAATACTTCAGCTCTGTGTGGGAGGTTTAAAAGAGCACTTGTGACAGAGATGCAAATAAGGGTGCAAAGAGATCTACTAGAAATTTTACATATAATGAAGCAAATAATCTTTACTGAATGTAAAATATGCTGTAGAGCTACATTTTCATTTTGTCCTTTGCTGTAAAGAAGACTGGCAAATAGGTACAGCAGTATAGCAGAGAAATCTGGAACTTATTAATGCTGGGGAGTGTGCAGAGGTGGTGGATAAGGGTAAAAGCTGAATATTCTCAGCTGTTTTCAACCTCCCAGACAAAAGTACTATACATTCAAAAACATGGGAAGGATGGCACGCAAAGGAAAAGGCTGGACAAGGTAAAAATCTCCCAAGAAACAGAATATTTGCAACTATCAAAGATACTAAAGTTTAAGAATTTATGCACAAAGAAATGTGCCCTAAACAGATCATTCCCACTTCTAATTTTTAATTATTTGAAAATCTTTGATTTCTGCTCTTCAAAGCTAACTGATCATTGCATACTATTCATGATCTGCTGTTTAAATCCTCTTGTGTTTTAAATGATGGCTTTTACAAGCAATTTTGTTGACATTACCATATAGTGAAAGTTAGTTTGAAATATCTTTTTATAAACCAAAGTTTTATTTCTTAGATGAGCACAGAAAAAGAAACTATACTATTTTTCTTTGTAAATTCAGTTATGACTTATATGTACTTCCTGTTCTTCATTAAAGTTTCATAAAAATGACTCAGAAGTAGAAGATGAAATTTTGTCATGGTGTGAATCTTTTGGAGATTTTCACCTGAGTTTCTCAAAGAAACTTACCTAATATTATTCATATCAAACAGCAGTAATTGTGACATAGATTCAAAGCAAAGAACAGGTATTGCTGAGTGCTGTGGAACATAATTCAAAAATTATACAGAACGTAACTCAGCAGATACTGCTAGCATGTCAAGTATTCTGCAAGCACACAGGAAACTCCAGCTTCTTCTTCACTGAGAGTTCCTTATAGCCACGTGCCTGAGCAGTTAAATGAAACAGGCATTTTATTAATGCTGCCAGAAAGAGGAAGATGGAAAAGATCTTGGTGAGTTATATGCAAATTAAATTTATAGTACACCCCCGAAAGTTATAAATTTGGCCCTGGTGTAGGAGACAACTATTCCCAAGCCTGGAATGCCTTAGGGGTGTTCAGAGGTCCTTTAGGGCCTCCCTTTCTAACCACAGCTTCTCTTCCACAAACACTGCAGATATTTGCCCCCAGTATGTTCAATTTACAGGCTGTGTATGCTGAGGAACAAAACAAAGCTGTTACAAAGTTCCTTAGGTTTGTTATCTGGCATTTACATGCAGGTTGCACCATGGCACATGAAGAGCTATCAGGGCTAAGTATTGCGGGTCTTCGAAATTATGTGAAAGCCGTAGACCATAGCATGCTTAGGGGATGCTGATGGCAAGAAGTCACCATGACCGACATTAATTTGCACTCCTCAGACAAGGATCACACAGTAAAGAAGTAGCTCAGAATTTGTATAACTTCATATTTATTCCACCAGCCATTAAGAACAGGGAGAAGAGTATGCACCTAATCCAAACTGCATTATCTTTTGACTCCTATGCACATTATCTCTATCCTTAGACCTTCATGTTTATAGACATTTTTAACAGAACCTGATAGTAACATTTCACACCAAATATGCTGATTTGCATCCTGATCAGATATCTAAATAGAAAACTAGATTGCTATGAAAATAATCAGATTTACTACAATGGGAAGTGCTCAGCTCCTGTCCTAAGTTTATCAAGTCTCCATGTAACATTCATATCTGTTTTATCCACAGAAGTCTGAAGGCTCAAACAGATGTTGTGATTGATTTGTGGCCACAAAAAAAACATGTCATCTATGACAGAAAGAATGCACTTTCCTCCTCACACCGTTCTACGCTAAGTACTGCAGACATGACCTGCACATCAACTGAAAATGCTGATGATTATTGGTACTATCTTTCCTCCATACAAAATACTGCAATAATTTTAGAATTTACAGGCTGTAAGTAAAGAAAAAAATCAAAGGGGTCCAAGCCTACATCTCCTAATCAATATTCTCATTTTTCAAGTGGAAAATCCATTGTGTTTGTGGGTTTGATCCTGTCAGCATATCAAACACCGTCAGAAGACCACAACTGGACTGAATCTATACCGTGTATAGGCTCTAAGTCAGAACTTCATATTGAGAGTCTGTTTCACTTCTGTGACATCCTCTCCTGCTATCTGAAAGTCCTCGGGGGATTGTTAAAACAAGACTTAATATTACAGATCTGCAGTACTTTTAGCAAGAGGAAAGAGTATTTCAATAAGCCCTTTTTCGTTTTGGATAATATTGACTTTTCAACCTACAGAACTCCACAGACCTCCCATGTTTATGTTGGTGCCTTCATTACATCTTAGTTCTGTTTCTACCTCACAGAAGTCTTCCATACTGCAATATTAACTTGCACCTCCTCCCTGATTCTGTCTGGGTTTTTTTGGTTGTTTGGTTGGTTGGTTTGGGTTTTTTTTCGGGGAGGTGTTTTGGATTTTATAATGCATTTCTCTGGATTCAGAAATTTATTTTCTGGATATATACAACTGTAACATGCCTCCATTATCTTCTGACTAATCAGTCTTTGTTTCATCAGCAAACCTTATTCACAAAGATTTTAGCATTTTGACTGCTGATAAAAATGGCAAATACCATTCATGGAAGAAATTCTTGAGGGGCTCTGTTAATAAAAATCCTTGCTTATTAGTAAGTCTTCATTGAAAAACACATTTTAAAAATGGTCAGCAAGTCAAACTAACATGCACCCTTGTGAAGTCTACATAATGCAATTGACCCATGCGGCTCACATTAGTAAGCCACATGATATTAAATTCTGTTAAAACAAAATTTACTACTCAACATAGCTGGTTTTATTAATCAAAACTGTATTTCTATGAAATGGATAATGGATTTATTTATCAAAAAATACTTCTCATGAAGGCATGCAGATGGACATATCTTAGATTTTAAATCTTACATTGTTTGTTTACTATTTTTACTAATTTAACTATTAAATTTACTATGCCTGTGCTTGACTTGTGGCTAACCAGCTTAGAGTCTCCTACTCTTCAAAAACCAAGAGCTGCCTCATTTTTTTCAGATCCGTGAAAAGTAACACTACTGCTCATCTAATGTCTTTAAATTCTCTGACATAAATTTTCTGAATCCATGCTTGTCATAGTTAAACCCAACCCAGCAACTAAGTACCATGTGGCTGCTTGCTCACTTCTTTGCCTCCTCCCCAGTGGGATGGGGTGGAGAATCAGAAGAAGAAAAGTGAAACCCCATAGCAAACAAAGAATCCAGTAAAGGTTGCTTTTTATTCAAGTTATATTCTAAAACGATTTAAAAAATTGTTTTACCCTTTGGCCATTGCCATATTTCCACTAGTGTCCTCTGTCAACTGCAGCTTCTTTCCAATAATGCGTGTTTTGACAAGGATGGGGTTTGACCATTGGAATATGTTATTTATTCAGGTCTGCTTTATCTGACTGTGATCTTAGTGAACGTTTTTCACTTAAAATCTAGGTTCCAAGTGGAAAGTATCAGCGGTTTTGAGTCAGAAAGCTATCACACTTGAGCTACAGTCTATTGTACAAAGAAGGTAATGAATTAGGCAATGTATAAATTCTTGTTTTTCTGAATGAAAACCAACTGAGTTATTCCGTGGTGGGCTCAAAACAAAACTTTACTAAGTTACCTTTGAAAAAAAAAAAAAATCTGAAGAAACCATTTAGTAGCCCTGCCAGGATTCAGTTCACTATTATAACAAAGGTTTTCTTCATGTATACCATAGACAGTTGCCTATAGCTCATCCTGTTCCCTCCTGAGGTTTGCTAGGAAAATATAACTTAGTAATGCAGACATGGTAAGTTTGCATGTATATGAGTCTTACACATACATCTAAAATTAGCATTGATGGGAGTACTTTATTTCTAAAATGGGCTAACATTATCCCAGCCAGTAGGTGATCTAACTTTAGCTCACAGTGGCTATGGATGCAGAAGTAAAATGGAGTTAGATGTCAGGGACTAGCCCAAATATGCACTTTGAAGAACAGAGATGCTGAGTTTTATGATAAATACCTTTCCCTTTGGATATTTATTATCAGATAATAAAGCAGTAGGAAAAAACAAAAATCATACCATTTATTCTCTTAAAATTAAGCCCATAAGTCTTTCCCCTCCCCCCATTTTTAGTGATGATTTTATGTCTAATGATTATCATGTTCCTATTCCTATAATTTTTTTTTTAGAACTTAGCACTAATCTGACTCTGTATAACTCTACATATAAGAAATAAGCAGAATTTAGAATTCCTTCAATGGCTTTTCATCTGTAAATTTATTTGACACTATGTTTAATTTTGAAACATTTTCACTTTCAGAGGATAATCATATCTTTGTATGAAGAGAAACCACACAAACCTGTATCACCTGACATAACATTCACCAGCTAAAAAAGAAGAAAGTAAATGAAGAGGAAAATAGTACATATTCACTAAACATTGTATGCAAAACTATATTTACTTGCTTTATGAGGGATTTTTGGAATGTTTAAAGAAACTGAAGTGATGGGTTAGTTTTGTATGCCAAAGTAACCTAAAATCTTGCAGTAGATTAATGGAGTATGTAGCTAGCAGGTAAAATTTTAACACTAGTTAAGGAGTAAATGCACCTTTTTTATGAAGAGTTTTTCCACATTAAAAACACAGGAAAGACATTAGTCAGTGCTTGTTTTCTACACTTGGGTTGATCTGATGCTTACGTGGAAGAAATACGCTGGCCAGTTGGAGAATAAAACAGGTATTGCAGAAAAGAAGATGCTTACTCTTAAAAGAGTATTTCTATTAGAGTCTAGTAAAACTCCTTGTCTGTGCAGAGTGACAAAGATGCTGAGTGGGGAACTACCAAAATCTACACATAGCATTATTGCTAACAGCTATTATTCTGCATTTAGATCCCTACAGTCTCATTTTTCATCATGTTATGGGGACCTTCTTCCAAAATTGAATCAAACTTCAAAAGACAACATCCGTTTGCAAAGCTGCTAAAATATTGCCATCTTTCTGATAATTCTCAGAGTGGGAATTCCTAAAACACTAAGTAATATTTTTTCCTTTCTTCCTGACTGGTAAAAATAGCCAGAATTACTGAGGGTTTCTTTTAAGAGAGATCATCACTTCATTTTACTAATAAAACAGTCTTTCATGCAAAAATTTCAAATAAATGTGTCTAATATGCCCTAGGACCAACTTGAACTTTTGGCACCCACAGTGTTCCTTGTCAAAGAGATCACAGGCCTGCTTCCCCTTAATCCTTCAGTTCATTTTGTTTGTTTTGAATCTCACTCATCCTGGCTGCATCCAATGCCCTCCAGTTACTATTGCTGGAGAAGACAGCAACAACTAGTCTCCATCTGTTCTTTGCATGTTGCTAATGATTTTACAGACTGATATCATATGTCAGTTTATGATGTTTAGAGAGCTTAGCCTCTTCTCTCAGACACCAAAGCTTAGCACCTTAACATTTGTGCTTTAAATATACCTTGCCCTACCTCTTTTTTTTTAAATATTTGTGTGTGGCAAATTTAAAAAAAAAAAAAAAAAGCCTTTCCCACAATCAGTATTCACCTCTTTTAACAATCCCAAAATTTCTAGTGAGTGAAAAATATTTTTTGAAAATAAAAAGAAAAGAAAGATTTTTCTGATGCATAAGAAATATGAATAGAAATCAGCAACACCATAGGACTTTCCAAGACTTTCAGCCATCCCCAACACTCTGATGTGGGAAACTTAATACAAAAAGCTACTTCTAGATTTGGCATTCTACTTCCTTCCTTCCCTTTCTTGGCCATCCTATGGTTGTTTCTTCTGCCACTCCCAGTTGCTTCAAGTTCTCTGAAAACCATGGATGATCTTTCGCTCAGGTTGATAATTAAAATAACTCTTTTTTTTTAAAGTGGAAAAGAAAAAGAAGATTAATGTGGATAAGATACACCTGGCACTACATAGAAGAAGGACTCTTAAAGGTTCATAGGCAGAAAATTTGCTCATTTCACTGCATTTATTTTTTCAGTCATAAAACCCACTTGCAATTTGCAAGTTATCTTTAGGTGCTTGTTCAAGCTGACAGCCAGAGGAAAGACTCCAACCCAAGAGGAGGCTAATTATCCCTCATGGCCAAAGATTTTCAAAACTTGAAAGGAAAACAGGAAGGAAAAAAACAAATTCAGAAAAGATGGAAGACTGGCTTTTTATGATTTCTCTTATTAGTGTATATTTGATTAAATGGTTTAAACTCTTTGAAGTAAAAGGATCTTAATCACCAAATGGCTGATACAGTTAGATTGCTTATGGGGGAGGAGGATGTCACAGACACAGCTCCTATTTACAAGATTGAAATCAGATCTTAAAAAAAAACCAAACCAAACAAACAAATAAAAATTCGTTTTAATCTTATGAGCATACCAGTTGCTGACTCTCAGAGGTAACTGACAAAATGCTTTATAGCATTTCTATAACAAAAAGCATGATTATATAGCGAAAGATGTAGTCAGACATATCAGACTGACTTGGAGAAAAAAAAAAACAAAAAACAAACCCCTGTACTTATCATTCACAGAAAAAAAGAAAGTGAAGGTTCCTCTTAAAAGACTAAAAGGGACTTGTTAATAATGTGCAGTCCCTTGGGTAATTCCTAATCAGATTATACACATAATTCAAATAGAAGATTTGCATGATGCTGTCAAGTGTCATTATCGATGCCTGATTGTATTCAGTGATACATTCCTGGCATCCAGGAGATAATCATCAGCTCCTGCTTTGTGTAAGAGTCCTTAAACTGTAAGTCAGTGCAGGATATTGTGAAAATAAGTTATTGTTATATTTATTCCAGTAAGCTTGTCGTTCATTGCAATTATATAGTAATATAAAATAATTTGCATTTCTAATGACATGGGGTTATTTTTCCTTTCAGACTGCTGATACATAATTCAACTGTCATAATCAGTCAGAGAGGACCCTTTCAATGATAACAGAGCAGAATGGAAAATGCCAACCAGCCTCCATAGACAGTAAGATGTCTTTCATTAGATTTGGTAGCATACAGCTGCACTTTGTTCTTTCAACCACACTGATAAATACTTCCATTGTGTATGTTAATCAGCCTGGGAAAGATACAGAAAATGGGACAGATTTAAATTACATTGCTGAATAATTATATCAGAAGATGTGCCATTTACTGAGGGTTTCTTTTTTCCTAAGTGTAAAACATGCAATAAAATCTACGGTTATTTTTCTTAGAGGATGCAAAATTTCATACTGACATGAAGAAGAAATTGAATAGTATATCTATTATAATAGGTATTAATGGGTGTGCCCAAGACAATGGTACACAGTATCTCCAGTATTCCACAACACTTCAGAAAAGAAGGAAAATCAAAGCAGTTCAGCATATAGCAACCAAGGTTCTCAAGAGAGTCCTTTCTATATTACTGGGTATAGCAAAAAGGTCCAGAGACCTTCTAAGGCAGGGGAGGCTGATGACACTATTATGTACTGAAATGAATGTTGTTTGATTTAATGAGACTTTTTATAGATACAAATTGCTTTCCTTAATTGGAATGGGTAGTATGTAGGTGAGAGAATGGTATTGGATCCTCAGCCTTTTTGTGTATGGGAAAGAGAAATTTCCTGAGCTGCAGGACTGAAATGTCCCACTCCACCAGGGAGATAGGAAATCCTGTTTCATCTTGCAGAGGGGTGGGGGGAGGGAAGAAGTTGCTTAATATTATTGCTGAACAAAGCATGTTTCATGTATGTTTAAAAAAAAAAACCAAAAACCTACAGGCCACTGTCCTGTAATGTCTTTCAGTTATTACTACAAAAGGATTTCATTATCCTAACCACCTGGCCTGAGCCTTTTACAGTTGATGAAAAAATTTAGTAGGCTTTACATTAAGCCTATTGTTATATCACAAAACTTCATTTCTTTCCTACATCTCAATTTGATACAGGACCACATTAAAATTATAGCAAGTTCTATCCAAGAAAAGAGCAATATAATCTCCGTAAATTCATTGCACTCATCATCTGAATTCTAGAGACACTGACTACTCATAATCTCTGTTGAAGCTGGTCATTTGTTTAAAGCAAACAAATATATAAACTAAAATTAACTAGTATTACAAGTAGAAATTTAGAAATTTAATTACTGGTATTTAAAGTCTGTCTGCCTGGGCATGAAATGGGAATGAAAAGACAAGTGTCAAGCAATGACTAGTGTGAAACATACACTAGTTGAGGGCTTCTTGTCCCTGTAGTAAGCATGAGAAGCAACATGTGAACAGACTGGAGGTGGTAGCTCTGTGAGGGTGATTTAAAGAGTACTGCCAGTCTAACACATCTCAGTCTTCATTCTTCTTTCTACACAACTTATGTAATAAGCAATAAGCACTACTGCATATTAGTAATTTAGTCAGTCTTCTGTTAACCTGAATATTTCACAGATTCTTCTCTATAATGAAACAATACCATGACACATTATGCTAACTATTATTTTAGGAGTATTTCATCAAAGTAAGAGATCTCCATCTATTCCTGTTGTAATTTAAGTTCATTCACTGATTGCTACATTGACCTTCAAACTCCTTGTAAAAGGGAGTTCAGATTTTCTGTGCTGGCTATAAAGAATCCACAACCACCTCATTTCTGAACACAGACAATGCTTTAAAGGAATAGACAAAAAATCATATTATGTGACTTAATTAATGTGCTATAAGAGTGATGGGATCCATTCTGATTTTGCATCCTAAATTGACCACACAGCGGAACACCCAAGGCAAACCACCATTGCTACAGGGCTCCTGCAATGGAAATGCATTCTGACAGACAAATTACAGTCTCAGCTTCTAACAGCTTCTTTTGGGCACAGCAACTGAGAATATTAAGTGCTTAAATAACCAGAGAAGTCCAACCATTTGGCGTGTAACACAACTCCAAAGTTGGAAACGACATGAAATTCAAGTTAAAATGTCCCTCTTCTCCCTCTAGAATGGTTTAATTCAAGAAATCACATCTCCCAGCGAGTAAAGAATACAGAATATGTTACATATCTTTTCAACAATTACTAACTCAAGAATGAGTAAGTAATAGATAATTTAAGTTCAGGAAAACAGAATTTCCCTTTTAAGCCAGCACTCCAAATGGAATTGTTTGAAATAGTGAGAGAAGAGGGAATCATTCCAATCTTTTCCACTAACTAGGTGAGCTCTAACAGTTAAAAGACTAATTAGGCCTTTGGTGTGTGTGTGTGTAACTAGCTGAACCACTCCTTGGCAACAATTCCAGCAGCTGCCTGAGACCTGGAACTGAACTACTGGAAAATGAATGACCACCCATGGCAGAAAGAAAACAAACCACAAAAGCAGCCTGAAAAATCAAAAGGAAATGAGACAAGAGTGGTAGTGGTATGTATAACTTTAAATGTTTGGGAGCCTGCTGGCCAGGAAGGAAGCTTACAATATCTACACACACTTTGACTGAAAAGAAGAAAGATTTTTGCTGCACCTGTAGAGCCTGAGCAACTGTGACGCCCTCCGGGCACACTGTCACTTTGTTTCTGTTCCCAGGAGTAACACGCTGTGTTCCCTAACGTGCACTTGCATATCCAGCCCCTAGATGAATGAACTTCCAGGAGATGAGGAGGAGTAAGAAGCTGCTGGCAAAACCCACTCACAACTGCTGTCTTATCTCACAGGCCAGAGAAAAAACCTTCATCAGCAATGCTCTCTAACGGGAGAACCCACTTCTTCTCGCTTACAGCATACTTCTGGGTGCTTTCCTGCACCTCATTTAATATTTTTCACAACATAGGGCAGGTTGGAGAAATATCTGTGCTTTAGTGCTTTCTTCTCATCATGAAGGACCTGTAATTATACATGGGTTTACTCATATGAAGGATTTAATAAGCTTTGAATAAAATTTGCTATCAAAAGCAAATTTGAAGCCATAAGGACAAAAAGAATGTGTGTGTGCCTCAGTTAAATTTCGAATACCCTGAGGACCTATCTGACTTTAATTATGTCTTGTCTTTTGTCTGTATGACATGGCATAATACATAAAAATGGACCAACTAAAATCTAAGCCTTTCACTTGTTAAAATCTCCAAGTTCATCCAATGGAGGGGCTTTTACATTCGTATGCCAATGTGCTCCATGGGATGATAGCAGGTGAACAGAATTGTCCTTAAAGCTTGTGATTATAATGAACAGAATATTGCAGGGACAGTACTTGAGGTAGACTAAAAACACTGAGACATTACATTCCCAACAATTTTTATAGCATTCAGTCACCTTTTAAGAACTATTTGTTTGCTACTATTTTGTTTTTCTAGACAATGAGTGTTCACAGTTTGAAAATTGTCACAGCGGAATGTTTCTTATGGGCCCAGTCATTTTTACAAAATTGCAGATAGAAGGAGCAAAATTATGGATAGAAGGAGCAACTGGAGAATGTTCTTACTTAAAGTGTAGGCAGTAGGAAACTGTGCTGTAGGAAGTCTCTTGTACACTGCATTAGCTAATTCGTGATCAGAACAATGGTTAATTTCTATTGTGGCAAGCAAGACAGAACACACTAACAACAAAGAGACATTGTCTTGCTCCTGCTTTGGAAAGTTTTAACTGCAGTACAGAGAAATGGTTGTAATAAATTATGGTCTGTTTACCTAAGCAACTGTCAAATCTCTTAACAATGAATTTCCCTGTAAAAGCTGAAGCTGGAATAGTATTACAGATGCTCATGCAACAAATAACACCTCCATTTTGGTGTCTAGCAGCACCAGAATTATGAAGCATTTGAGATGGGGAGAAATAGCAGCTTTCTCTTCCTAGCAGGAAAACATGGCCAGCACTAGCATCTATGCCTTTTAGCAGATTGCTGTGTCTTCTGGCTTTTGTTGTTGTTTCAAAATTATATTACTATATCTGCTGAATAACTTCCCTCTCTTTCTCACTAACTCAGAGGATCACAGAACGTTAGGGGTTGGAAGTGACCTCGAAAGATGGATGTCACTGATGCCTGTGACAGGCATCCCTCTGAGCCAGGGACACCTGGCTCCATCCTCCCAACACTTCCCCCTTACATGTTTACAGACATTAATGAGGTCACCCCTCAGTCTCTTTTTCTCCAAGCTAAAGAGACCCAGCTCTCTCAGCCTTTCAACATAAGGGAGATGCTCCTCTCCCTTAATCATCTTTGTGGCTCTGCACTGGACTCTCTCCAGTAGCTCCCTGTCTTGCTTGAACTGGGGTGCCCAGAACTGGATACAGTACTCCAGGTGGGGCCTCACCAGCACAGAGCAGAGGAGAAGGAGAACCTCCCTCGACCTGCTCTTCTTAACACATCCCAGGATGCCATTTGCCTTCTTGGCCATGAGAGCGCATTGTTGGCTCATGGTCATCCTCTTGTCCACCATGACTCCTAGATCTTTGTCCCCAGAGCTGCTTTCCAACAGATCAGCCCCCAACCTGTACTGATACATGGGGTTGTTCTTGCCCAGATGCAGTACTTTAGACTTGCACTTGTTGAACTTCATTAAGTTTCTCCCAACCCAGCTCTCCAGCCTGTCCAGGTCACACTGACTGGCAGCACAGCCTTCTGGCGTGTCAGCCACTCCTCCCAGTTTTGCATCATCAGCAAACTTGCTGAGGGTACACTCTATCCCTTCATCCAGGTCATTGATGAATATATTGAACAGCACTGGACCCAGAACCGACCCCTGGGGGACACCACTAGCCACAGGCCTCCAACCAGAGTCTTCTCCACTGATGACAACTCTCTGGGCTCTGTCCTTCAGCCAGCTTCCAATCCATCCCACCACACAACCATCAAGCCGCACTTCTCAAGCTTGGCTGTGAGGATACCATGGGAGACAGTATTAAAAGCTTTGCTGAAGTCGAGATGTACCAGTGATATATATTTTGTGAGCTATAACTCACAATACTTCGGGTAGTCTAACCTCTAGTGTACTCATAAATATCCATGATAAATCTGTGGCAGCCTAACCAGGAACAACGGAAACAAGGAAGTATTTGACTAAGATGACTTGGAAAGAAAAATATTGCAGAACACATGGTACAGCTCAATGCAACTTGGTTGTCACACTGTGACCAGTCAGCTCTGTTCTACATGGCATCGTCCATTCATTTCCACATGGACATTATTCATACCCTACATCTATACTGCAGCAACACAGAAAGGCTCTTCTCTGCTTGGAGACCTACCTTTTTAAAAAAGACCAGAGTCTGTGACAAAAGCATCATACTTTGTTCTTACTGTTAATATAGGGTTGGGTTTTTTTGTTTGGTTGGTTTGGGGTTTTTTTTGGTTGTTGTTGGTTTTGTTTGTTTGTTTGTTTTAAAAAAAAAGGAAATAAAAAGAAAATCAATGATAAATTAATTTTGTTGATTCCTAGGGGAAGAAATATGCAAGCTCTACATGATATCTGTTGACCTCAAATTCTTTAATGTTTTTTCATCAGACTATAATTTAGCATACTTTTTCTGTGGGTTTTTTCTTCCACTATTCACCCAACTTTCAAGCATATGGGATAAACATATTTGAAGGACACGGTCTCTAATAGCACAGTATCACATATAACCTGACAGTACTGCTAGAAAGTCTCATCTGCTAAAGCCACAAAATAAAAACCTTCATCATAATCTATGAGAAATGAATCATGTAACATTCAATAAAATGACTAACAGAACACATGCTCCTTAGAAATCATATCACTGACTCTATACTCCTTTACATCTTAAAAGGAGAACACCTAAGTCTAAACCTACATGGCTAAACATTAACGTGTTTGTTAATTGGGGGACTCTGGTGATTTACAGCTTATCAAACATAGCTCATAAACATTCTTGTCTCATACAGGCTGATCACTCTCACTGTGTACCAACGACTACCTCAGCCGCTTTCAGAGGAGAAGGAAACTTCTGGCACTAATAATCTTCCAATCAGTTTTTCACAGATGAAGAAATTACTTTTTTCCATTATATGACAACTGGCAGTGTGCACAGGGGTGTCTTATTCGGATCTTTGTAACATGGAGAGACAACCAAACTATAAAATAGTGCACTTTTTGGTAGATATAATGCTTGTTACCAGTGGCATAAGAGAAAAAGAAAATTTTATATACATAACCCTACATTAAAAGAACATTCTAATTAAAGCACAGAATAACTCACTAGGGCCTTGAAACTGTCAAAGACTAGTACACATATATCAAAATATTTTTAAAAAAACGTAAAATCCTTTGCTCCAGAAACTTAAATTGCCTCTATGACAAGTCACAAAGGTGGAGAAAAAAAAACAGACTTCTTAAAAGCAATGTCTATAACCAATCCACTGAAGAACCTTAGTTCTTCAATTTTTAAAAAATTGAAAGTTTTTTTACCACATTCCAAATTATTATACCTTTGTCTCCTTACAAAGGTATTCTTCTTGTGAGCTTTGATTCATATCGTGAGAGGACCGTGCCCTAACAAAGACAAATGGTAGAACATGCTAACTCGTAAGGGCTAACACTTTGAGGGTTATTCAGCAACTCACTGATTCTCCATATTTTTGTCACATACAACAGTGGATTTATTTTAGAAGATGAATTCCCCATACTAGGTATTCTGGGTAGTTTTACAGGACTGCACTTCCACAAGAATATTTTATTGTAACCATAAATACGTATTTGTAAAAGAGCAGAGATAATTGATGTTGGCTGTAACTCTGTTAATAACAGCTCCCTCCAATGTTCTAAATAAAATTTATTTATGGCCACACAGGAACCATATAACCCAAAATATAGACACCACTACAGACATCAAAACCTGATTAAATAAATTATGTTTCATTTGCATGTGAAGGTAATAAGAATTCCTGCATTTGCTAAATTTATTTATGCCTTATATCACTCTCTGGCTCCTGAGCAGCACATAAGTCTCTGCATTCACTGGAGAATTCTAGAGTTTCCTGACACTTCAGCACTCCATGTAGCCTCAGGATTCTTTTCTGTTACCATCCCTATATTCTTTACTAGTATTCCTGTATCTATTCTCACTCCTGTCTCTTTGGACTAACACAATCTCTGTTATCAACCTTCAAGCCTCTCTACAATCCTTGAATACATAAATGTTGAATCTTTTTACATCAGGATGAGTGAAGTCAGTAGCTTAGTCTTACTTTCAATACATTCATGTGTCACTTACAAATAAAGTTGAGAGGTAGGCATAACATTTTTTTTTACAGATGTCAGTACAACATGCAACAGCATGGCATTAGCCAGGATTTTCAGGCATATATGTACAAAGCACTGGTACTCAAGGACCTTACTAAACAATCAACAGCCTGGGCCAACTGCTGAGTTAAAACTTCACATTTTAAAAAATTGTAGTGACATTGTAGTTAAAGCATGTTGTTAAAACTTTATAAACCATTTTAAAATATATTCTTAACTGCATGGAACATGAATTTACTTTCAATGTTTGGTAATTATGGATGTGTCAAGACCAGATTAGATGGGGCTTTGAGCAACCTGGTCTAGTGGCAAGGGGGAACAGAACTAGATGATCTTTAAGGTGCCTTCCAGCCATTCTATGATTTTATGACTTTGTCAGACCTACATTCTCTGAGATCTAACACTCAAAAGACAAAATACACTTACCCAGTTCATGTGTCTTCTCCTACTTCATGCAGTATCTGTGCACTGAAGCCTCCCATCCTCATTCATATATTCATGTATTACTAAAATTCATTCTTCAGCCATCACTCCACCATTTTACTGCTGTGTTGAAAAGCAACACTGACTTCACTTTTTACAAGCTGCCACATTTTTCTCCTCCACATATGCCTTCTGCTTAATTTAACCCATTTACAACTGGGTCTAGAGATACTTTCTATTCCTATATGTATCCATTCGGCAAAAATCTACTTCTAGGATACCGCCCCACGCTAGAGCCAGAGCTGAAGAACAGTTGAAATAGTTTTGAATCCAAATAATCTTATAAATAAAGTTCTAAATGACTTTGGGTATCTTGCAAAAAAGAAACACTACCCACTTGTAAGTGATGTTCTAAGGACGTGTGTACACAGGGAACTGACTTTAAAGAAACATGTAAATGTAAAGGGCGATTGCTATCTTGAATGGACTTCTTATGCAAACAGTCAAATATTGAAATGAAAACGCTTCATAGCGAGATGAGCAACAAGATATTCTGGAATTATTTCCCTTGTAGGTAAATTCTAAGTGAGCATCCCCAGAAGGTAATGCAGGTCTTAGGTTCCTTGGCAAGATGCTCATATTTTCTGGCTTTTTTATTTTTTTTCCCCCTGAATTATCTAGATGAAATAAATGCCAGCACTCTGGAGGATCAGGCTACATTAAACGTCCCCTCAGCAGCTAATACCACTCACTGACAGAGCACAGCTGCCTGCTATATTTCCTCCAGCAACACAGCCAGCACAAAGGGTGCTGAGCTTCCCCCTCTGCCTGATCATTCCTCCATCACCCACCCAACAATGCCAGCACTGCTGTTTGTGAAATTGTATCAAAATCTGAATCAGAAGATTTCTCTTGGTTTAAAGAGGCCTACAAAAGGCAGGACAGGAACAAGTAAGCATAGACAGCAGAGGGCAGAGACCTCTCAGGCTTCTTGTGAAGTGGCAGCTAGAAAGTAATGTTCTACCACACTACTTGCCTTCTCTGGAGCCCCTTGATCTGATACCTGCTCCAAAACACACCAAAATAAATTAATTTCTTATCAGACCTGTTAAAAACAGGTTATTTTATTAAGCTTCATTAATATGCACTTCATATTTGGCTACAATATTCTGTTTTCTTCCTTTGGACCCAGAAAACAACCAAGTCTTTCCCCACTCTTTCAAGAGAACACCATAGGTATCTGCTTAAATGTAAAGGAACGTATGCTCTAGCATTACAGGACATGTCCTCTTCCAAACCAGAGACGGAGGTACGTCTTCACAAACAAAAGTAGTAAGCAGGGAAAATTGCTGAACTAGTCATTGAAAGGCCTAGTGAGGAAGACCAGGCTCCTTTGATACTTCAGTGGGATCTTCTTGCCATAAAATGAAAAGAATGACAGGACTGTGTGCCTTAGATAAGTCACTTGGTATTGCTGGAAACAAAACAGGCTTTAAACAACACTTTTCTTTATAAATAAAGTCAGTTCAATCAGCAGTGGGGATGGATGCAGCCAGGCCGTGGCCGAACATTTTGTGTTGCACAGCAGAGTACATGCAGGATTAGTGAGCAGACAAGGGGGTGGACACCTCAGCCCCCCAGTTCCCACAGTGACCCAGCCAGCAAGCACTCCTGCACAGGCGGCTCTGCAGGGACATCCCGAGCACAGGCTCCCCTCCCATGGCATGCCCAGGCTTTGTTTGTGAAAGGGTGAAAAGCGGCACGAAAAGAAAAAGGAAAACGATTTGACTTTGGACTACTAGTTGTACTTTAGAATACAGTAATATTTCAGGGCCTCTTAGACTGTGTATTGTTTGCTTTTCATAAAACATTTTTCCTTCATGTTGCTTGAATGGGATTTTTTCCCCCTTCAAATATGTAAACAATTTTTTGCACAAATGTGCCTTTCTACTGTCATGTTCTCTGGTTATTTTAGAGGCTTAAGTAAATTACATTTTTTGTCTAAGTTTCTTAATATTTTCTTCTTTTTCTTTTATCTGTTCCTTCCTCGTACTCCATATACTTTTTTCAATACAAAGTTCACTAACGTGCTAAGGCATGAATATGACGTGTTTCCTAGATAAAATTAAACTAATAACTTCCAAGAAATTACATCAAATAATGCAAGGCCTAAGGGCTTAGAATATTTAAAAAAAAAAAAAAAAAAAAGAAACAAAACCCACAACCAAACAGATTTTCTATATTTGCAAGTGTATTTTCCTATTACTTTTGAAGAAACATCTCTTTATTGTGATAATCTATAATTTGTGTCTATAATGTATAATTTGTGATAGAAAACTAGAGAAACATGGAACAAACTTCCAATGTTATGCGAAAATCCATCACGGTCAAAACTATGGCTAAGATCCAAGAATGATCCCACAGAATCACAGAATGGCAGGGGTTGGAAGGGACCTCTGGGGATCATCTAGTCCAACCACCCTGCTAAAGCAGGTTCATTTACAGCAGGTTGCACAGGAATGTGTCCAGGTGGGTTTCAAAAGCCTCCAGAGAAGGAGATTCCACAAGCTCTCAGGGCACCCTGTTCCAGTGGTTTGTCACCCTCACAGTTACAGAAGTTTTTCTTTATGTTTATGTTGAACTTCCTCTGTTCCAGTTTGTGCTATTGTCCCTTGCCTTGTACTGAAAAGATATTGGCCCCATCCCTTTGACAACTGCTCTTTAGATATTTAAAAGCACTGAAAAGACCCCTCCTTAGTCTTCTCTTCCACAGGCTGAACAGACCCAGGTCTCTCAGCTTTTCCCCATAAGAGAGATGTTTCAGTCCCTTAATTATCTTTCTAGCTCTCTGTTGGACTCTCTCCAGTGATTCCCTGTCTCCCTTGAACTGGGAAGCCCAGAACCAGACACAGTACTTCAGATGTGGCCTCACTAGGGCAAAGAGGAAGGAGAACCTCCCTTGAGCTGCTGGTGACACTCTTCTTAATGCACCTCAGCATATCATTGGCCTTCTTGCCCACGAGAGCACATTAGCTGTCTCAGGGTTAACTTGTCCATCAGGACTCCCAAGTCCTTCTCTGTGGAGCTGCTTTCCAGCAGGTCAACTCCTAACCTGCACTGATGTATGGGGCTAGTCCTCCCCAGGTGCAGGACTCTACACTTGCCCTTGTTAAAATTCATGAGCTTCCTCTCCACCCAACTCTCCAGCCCCTCCAGGCCTCACAGAATGGCAGCACAGCCTTCTGGTGTGTCAGTCACTCCTCACAGTGTTGTGCCATCAGCAAGCTCCCTGAGGGTACACTCCGTCCCTTCATCCATGTCACTGATGAATGTGTTGAACACAACTGGACCCAGTACTGACCTGGGGAACTCTGCTAGCTACAGGCCTCCAGCTAGACTCAGCACTGTGGATCACAATCCTCTGAGCGCTGTCATTCAGCCAGTTCTCAGTCCACCTCGCTGTCCACTCATCTAACCCACACTTCCCAAGCTTAACCTGGAGGATGTTATGGGAGAGAGTGTCAAAAGCGTTGCTGAAGTCAAGGTAGACAACTTCCACTACTCTCCACTCGTCTACCCAGATAGATAGCCTCTGCCTTCTCTGTATCCTACACCACCAGGGCACCCACCTCCTTCAGCAGCGGGCCCACACGTTTCCTAGTCTTCCTTTTGCTAATGATGTACTTGAAGAAGCCCTTCATGTTGTCCTTGACATCCCTTGCCAGATTTAATTGCAAGAGGGCCTTAGCCTCCCCTGTTGCATTCCTGTATGCTCCAGCAGTGTTCCTATATTCCTCTCAAGTGGCCAGTCCCTTTTCCCAGTTACTGTAAACTTTTTAAGTACACATTTTAAATGTACTTTAAGGTAAACTCCTTTCCAAGTAAACATTATTTATGGAATTGATTTTATCAGATTGTTCACTTCTCTGTTTGCCAGTAAGCAAAATCTTGTATTTACTTGTTTCTTCTTATTTATTTTTAAATAGTAAATTTCAAAATCAATTAGAGGTACAGCTACGATGCAAGTATTCTACATTCTACTCCATTTCCAGTCACTTTATAAGACTTTCTGAACAATAAGTATAAAAACCAATTTCTGCCTCACAAATTCAATTCATGTGAAACTAAACTAAACTAAATCACACAACAAATGACAATATATTCATGAACTAAACCAGAAGTTTGAGAGCAAAAAAAGCACTTCTAGAAATTATAAGGAGTAAATTATTTTAAACAACAGCTTCCTGCAGCTAAATAGATTGCATAAACAATAAAATTATGTTTGCAATTGCAGAAACAGATTCTTATTTGCAAACTTTTGCACGTTTAGCAATAGGCAGACTAGAAACATACAGCATTTCCTGCTGTGGATAACATGGCCATTTTCTCATGTAAAAAATGAAGCATGGCTACCATAAAACACATTTTTGGGGCAAGGAATCACCACACCTGGTATTATTAAATAAGACACAGAAAGGCAAAAGCCTAGCAGAATATTTAATTGTCTCAGACTGAAGTTAATTAAATAGTGGCTTCAGCAGGGCCCTGGTTTATTTTAGACTGATCTTAATATAACAAGAAGTGAGTTTTAAAGTTGAGAGATTAAAATGCACCTGATTAACAGAAACCAAGTGGTTTATACATCCTAAACAGCCTGTTGGCAGGAGTCTTCTTTTTCTTATATGCATTCTACCTCTTCCACACTTTCTGGATTGAAGTGCAGAATTATTTACAAGGAGAAATATTAACCAAAGGAAAGTTAGGTCATAAATATTCAGAAATATCTTATGAATATGTTTTCATCCTCCCCAAATTCTTTAAATAGGATTTAATATTAAAACTAAGAAAAAAATATACTAAGATAAGAAATCTTTTAGCCTCAGAAAATCACTGCTGATCGTTCTTCTGATCTATCCATTACTGTTTCTCACAGTTCCTTCATTCTCTATAAATTTTAAAAATAACTAGCATTGGTGCACACAGCATACAAATGCTGGGGGACATCCGACTGTGCGGGTTTGTGTGTCTAGAACTCAGAGAAGACGTGAAACTCACCTTTGCTTAAATGGTGGCTGCCCCCACTGCTGCAGCATGCAGACTTTTTGTGTGACATGTAGTGAAAGGACTTCAGTAACACCTGTGACCTTTCCTGGCCACCCAAACCATTCTGCATTTCAACATGAGATACACAAATTCATCTGGTTATATCAGTTTCCCTCGTGCCCAAATGTCTTTGTTGTCCAAATAACTTTTTTTCTTGCTAAAGACAAAATCATTTCAGCAATTTTAGAGTTGCCATTAATATAATTTATCTTTTTCATTAATGGGTGTAATTCTGTATAGAACTCTTTAAAAATGTTTTTCTTAATGGAGTCAACTATTTTGTCTGGCTTGGACCTATTCTGTTTTTCTGTTGTCCACATGCTTATCAAAAACAATGTATAACTGACTGCATAGTCTTACTTGCATGTCTTGCCATCTGTGCTTGTGAAGTATATTTTATTATTTACTGTTGGAATTTTAACCTTCTGTGCTCTTGAAAAGGAATTCAGCCACCTATATAAAGTAATTTCTTGTTCTATAGAATTTGTAAGGCAGATAACTCTTTGCAAAGGCTGGTTCTATTATTAGAGAGCAATAAGGAAGGAGAACAAGCACATGGACTGTACTACTTCCCAGCAGGAACAGCATAGGACTGCATAACATTTTGTGAAATTTTAAGATCTGGGAACTTTCCAAGTGACACACAAGAGGGATAATAGGCCTTCCCTGCTCAGCTATGCAAGACAAAGGAAGGAAAAAAAAAAAATGCTACCAGAGTGCACTGGTGTGAATGAGAAGAGAACTAATTCCGTTCAGTGATTTTATTTTTAAGCTAAGACTCTTCTAAGTAACTGCACTTTCTGAAGTTAATGGGATATTTTTGCACACAGTGTCTGCTTCTAGAAATGATAACGTTCCATGATTATAGTTACTACTAAAGATCAGTATACAGAAAGGCTCTTGCTTAAAATTGGTCCTGTGCAGATCAAGGTTACTATTAAATTTTGTGTCCACACTGGATGCAGAAAGTAAAAGGCTACACCTGCAGGGAGGAGCAGACAGGACAGGTGACCCTAAACTGACCAGCAAGGGATTCCATCGTTCCATCATCCATACACTATGTTCAGTACAAAGATAAGGTATCACAAGGGTCAAACTCCCCTCTTCAATGGCCAGTATCCAAAGAGGACTCCACTAGTTCTGCCTTGAATCCCAGCCTCTGTGTTCCAGAATCCAGCTCCTGAATTCAGCTCCCATCTGCTGCTGAGTCCAGTCTGGTACTTGTCCAGTGCCTGCTCCACAGCATCAGTGCTGATGGTGACATAATTGCCATCAGCAGGGTTGAGTTTGATACTGGGTTTGTATATATTTCATTTCATTATTATTATTTTCACTAAAGGTGTAATAATTTTCTTTTATAATCCCTAAGTCTCTCTCCCTTATTCCCTTTCTCTTCCCCCTTGGGAAGGGAGAGGGGTTAATAGAGAACATCTGTCATTCATCTAGAGGTCGGCCCAGCCCTAATCTTTGACACAGACAAGAGAACTGGGTGTGTTATACCCTTCAAGTTTCTGCTTTTTTATAACTAATGTAGATTTGCTCTAGTTATGTTATATAGTTTCACCTGTCACCAGAGTCCCCACAAAACACTCCATAATAATTTTGTAATCCAAACTAAAAATAATATATTTTATAGCACACATAGAAACTGCAACTTTTTGATATTAAAAAGTCAGTCCTGAAATTCTGCCACAGTACATCACCTTAATAGGTACTGAAAAGTGCCTCCTGTCTATACACATATATTTAGTAAAAATCTCTGGTGCCTATTAACATTTAACACATACCAAAATCAGACAGAAAAATGAAAACTTAAATTCACTTCAGATTGTTTTGTAATTATGCAACAAGTAGGATTTGCTTAATTTAGACCATGCATATCTATTACAGCCACAATCCTGACTCCACTGCCTCTGTATGTATTCAAGACAACAGTTATGCACATACAGAGAAGCAAGCAGAGGGATGTCTTTTCCCAAAAGGAAATAGAAAGTTCCATAATTTATAATTGCATACAAAGGGGAAAATACCTCTTCAAGAGTGAGGAAAACCTAGAGTAATACACTAGGTGTGTAGGTAAGTACAACAAAAGTGCTATTTCTTCACATAGCACAAAAGCTTTTTATTTCTTCCTCCAATCTACCTCCAGTTAAGTATCAGTCTTGGGAAAACCCTGATTGACTGGAAGAAATACAGAATCAGGCTATCAGCTTTACTGACAGTTATAAAGTTAACTACACTGATGAGAAACTAATTTCTTTCCTGCCCCGACAATGCCTTTGCAATATTGCCATGTGTCCAACCTTTACTTACATTCAGAGAACTTGTAAAAAGGAAACAGAAAAAAAAAAAAGAGAACAAGTGGATCCTAATTTTGACACTTCCTATTTGAACCTTATTTTTTCACTAGTACAATACATCTTCCCCATTACCACCCAAAAATACTCAAGGGTAGGAACCAGACCAAAAATAAAAAAAAAACACAAACACAACCATGCACAGTTTGCACCATACTGCTCAGTTTCACCTGATTTTTCTTGTTAGTATACGGCACAAGAGAATTTAAAAGGAGAGCTTGGTCCTGCCTTATATACATACATGAGCAATCCCCATTCACTCAGTTGACAGGGAACAGCTTTTATCAGGAAGGAAGGTTAATTAGTTAGAATTCAGCATTCTTGTACAACTCTGTTTTGTGTCTAAATTGGACATAAAAAAGGAAGTCGAGAAGTGCATGGGAACAGAAATCCATTTCCCTGAGATTTCTGAAGACTAACAGTTTAGATGTGTGATCTCCACGACAATGCAGATGCTGTTGTATGTGGTGATTAAAAAGCAGCACCATGAAAACAATGTAGTGTGATGTGTAACACACTATTTTCCTGTAAGCAAGGTCAGATATATAAATTCTAGAACTGCCTTAGTAATAAGACTGCAAAGAAGATGAGCATTGCTTAAATATATGCATGTGTATTTTTATATTTACAGAAATGGGACCAGTTATCTTTACATTAGAAGGGTATTTCTTTAAACTAATCAGAAGTAGCCAATTAAGCTTTTAATTAATTCCCCACACAGCAAGATGTACCAGTGCATTTACTTTGCTCTGAAGTAGATAATGGCTAAGTTTTGTCACCGTCCTTCATGTACCACTATGGAGAAAAACAGAAGTTTCCCCTTCCTGTTTGCCTTGCACAGCAAAGATATCTCCAGCCATCTGTGTAACTAGAGTTGGAAAAAATTATTACCTGCTTCAGCTGAGCAAAACACCCACAAAAAATGTATTTGTATAAACACCCTGCAGCAGGAGCAATACACACATATTCCTGCCATAAATTGAAACCAAGTTGGTTATGACACAGGAGCCAGCTGGCATTGCTTTTAACTGATTTTCTGGCTTAGTTTGGCCTCCTAAGTAGTGTAGCTCTGTTTCCAATCAAGAGCTTTGGACATAGCTAAGGAAAGACAGAAATGTATTCAGGCACTAATAGGAGAAGCAAAAATATATAAAAATAAATAAATATATATATCACACACACAAAACCAGTCTGACTCACAGTTGATAGAAGGCCTCGGGTCTCACCGTGCTGCCTGAGAGCATGCTGGTTGTTCAGACTCAGCGTTTGCTCATTAACTGAAATTAAAGAGCAAATTATCTGGCCAGCTGTCATTTCTGTATACCACAGGACACAGAAAAACCCACGTTACCAGGGTATTTTTCATTGTGCATTTCCTCAGTATTCTAAAAGTTAGAATTTGAACCTACTTGAGTATTTCTTGGTTTTCCCTGTGTATTTATAATATGTGCACATGAAATAATTGTGAAATGAGCTAAATTAATGTAGACACCTTAGACAGTCATACCTTCTACTTTCAAATAAAAGCACAGTTCTCAGACTTCCGTGCAAGTCCTGTGTAAGGACTACATAAAAAAATGTGCAATCTACCTTTATGTGCTTGTATATGTTACAATTTATAAATATGCTATATAAACATAAAATATCCTCAGAGAAACTACAGTCATCCAGAAAAAAAAATATATAGATAGATTATAGCTTCTCTTGCTTTATTTTAAAACACTGCAGTATACTGGTCTTACATTTCAGAAATTCAATTCAGGTATGTCTTTTTTGTTGTTCCCAGATTTGGTAAACCTCCTCCTTGGAAAAACTGGCTGCTGCAAATTGAAATGTTTTTAGGAATGCTTACACACACCTGAGCACAATTTAAATTAAAGGCATCCTATCAGCAGTGTCACCCAAGGAGTAGTCTTACTCTAAAGCTAGAGTTTTATGCTAAAGCCAGTGTGAAAGTGTTTTCTAGATATGATATGCAGATTTAGCAAGCTTTACTTTGTCAGAACATACAAATGCTAAAAGTCATGAAGTGGTAAGTTCTTCAGGATGCTGTTCTAATCAGGTGAGTTTACATAAGCCTGTCATACTTGCGAACATCTCTCAAACATGGAATTATTTAATCAAAAGGAAATTTAAGTGCTTGAAAGGAAGTAGAGGATTTATTTTATGCAGGTAATTGTTTAGTTGAAGTGAATAGCTACTCTATCCAGTTTCAGCAGGTACATTCACAAAATACACTGATACTCCTGCTTAACAAAGATAACAAAAATATCCCTTATGGTTAAATAATATAGAGCACTGTATATTAATTTTTTTTAATATCAGTCTATATGTTATCTTATGAACATTGAAACTGTCAAGTACTCTATATTTTATTTCTGTATACATTATATTTGTGTTATATTTTGTCAGCATGATTTTTATCAAAAGTCCTTCATTGTTTGCTTACATACTTGATTTAGGTTTGACTTTCACATGGTCACATAATCATTGTCCTCCTTTCACAGTCCATTATGCTAACCCAAAGTTGCAGAAACAGGATTATTTCAGTCTCAGAGCAGTTCAGAGACATTAAATATTTAACAAGTTTTTCCTTTTAGCTGCTGAGTGATTCTTGAATAACCATTAAAAAAAAAAGAAAAGGAAAAGAAAACACCATTTAACAGATGCAATTGCAAAAAATTCACTGGCATATGCAAACACTGGTTTATTTCACACTCAGTTGCTATCTTATTTGGCAGCAGCAAAGTGACAAAACTAGGTAAGAAATGAAGCACCTGAACTCTGGTATTACAGTGCAGGTGTTAGAGCCAGGGAACTATGCAGATCAGGTCAAGTGTACCCTGTCTTTGCTGCCCCTAGAGAATGCCTGGCATACCTTCAGCTGTAAGGGCAGAGTTTTTCACACCCAGCAGCAGGACCTGCGTTTACAGTGCACACACCCTTTACGTGTTCAGTAAACCAGTAACCTGTAATTAACATTTCAAATGCAAAATGTAATGCAGAATGGTGGTGCAGTTCAACCTACCCTGTCGTTTCCCATACTTAGCACCACCAAGACACATGCATAAAGCATATATATCTGTTAGCATCCTCAGATTTCTGCCACCTTGCTACACCTAGCATCACACTGACAAAACAGAACTCTGACAAGGCAAGCATAACCAAACACGTATAAAAAAAATAAAAAGCCTATATAAACACAGAGAAGGGAAAATGTACAGTTTTAAACCATAAAAAATGTACTTCTTGCATCAGAGAGCTTAATCGATTTGGCAGAATTCTGTTTACCTTGCTGTTAATGAAAAATAGTAACCTGACTGCCTATGGAAATGTAAAGAGCTAATGTGACTTCCAGACGAGGTTTGTTGCCTTCTTTTCACACATCTCCTTCCCACTCTCTCCCAGCTGCTGGAGTGTTCACAGTGACTCGGGCATTTCTTCTTGGATCCTTGGATGTACAGGAAATGCCAGCTGATCCCACTGCATCAGGCCAGGCAGCCAATGGCCAGTCCCTGTGACAGCTCTGGGAACACAAACTGAAAAATACTGATGTAGTATCTAAGTAAAAAGGAACACAACAGTAGAGTCAAAGGCATTGAAAATCCTTAAATCCTTTGAAAAGCATTTAATGAATTATTACAAGAAGACAAAGGTGAAGACAAATTGAAAGCAGTTACTAGTGCTAGTAACATAATTTCAAAAATAAAAACTGATTTTCATTGTACTGAAGACTTTTTGTAAGAAATTTTATAGTAACATTAGAAATGAATGCTTGTACATGAAATGTGTCAAAATTGAGCTGTTAATCATTTGGATATTCACATTTATATAGCATTTTGTGAATCATCTTAGGAATCCTGGAAAAATTATGCACTTTAAAGACACAACAATGAAAAATTGATAACTGTGAAGTTTAACAAAAGTTTGGCAGTTAAGCAAAGAGAAAAACAGATAAGTGAAAGCAAGCATAGTTCAAACATTATCCTGGGGATCTGTGTTATTTTGTTGTGTGATTTCTGTGACACATCACAAGTGAGCAATGCTTCAAAAGAAAACAGGACACTGGGTCAGATACTGATTTTAGTGAGGAACAGACTGCAACCATGAAAGTAAAATACTGAGGCAAAATACTCTGTGTTTCCCAAGTCTTTTCTCTACCTTAGTTTCCCCAAATACAAATGCTGCCATAAGGCAACAATCCTAATAACACTCAGTTGCTGTGGTATAGGCAGACAGGTAGAATTATAGAATGACTTTGGTTGGAAGAGACCTTTAAGATCATCAAGTCAAACTTAACCCAGCACTGCCAGGTCACTACTAAACCATGTCACTAAGCACCACGTCTACACGTCTTTTAAATACTTCCAGGGGTGATGACTCCACCATCTCCCTGGGCAGCCTGTTCCAGTACTTAACAACCCTTTCTGTGAAGAAATTTTTCCCAATATACAATCTAAACCTCCCTTGGTACAACTTGAGGCCATTTCCTCTTGTCCTATCACTTCTTACCTAGGAGAACAAACCAACCCTCACCTCGCTACAACCTCCTTTCAGGTAGTGGTAGAGAGCAATAAGGTCCCTTTAGACTCTTTTTCTCCAGGGTAAACAATCCCAGTTCCCTCAGCCACTCCTCATAAGACTTGTGCTCTAGACCCTTCACCAGCTTTGTTGCTCTTCTTTCAACACTGTCGAGCACCTCAATATCCTTGAGTGAGGGACCCAAAACTGAACACAATACTTGAAGTAAGGCCTCATCAGTGCTGAGTACAGGGGGATGATCACTTCCCTAGTCCTGCTGGACACACTATTTCTGATCCAGGCCAGGATGCTGTTGGCATTCTTGGCCACCTGGGCACACTGCTGGCTCATATTTAGCCACCTGTCAGCCAGCACTCCCAAGTCCCTTTCTGCTCAGCAGCTTTCCAGCCACTTGTCCCCAGGCCTGTCGTGTTGCAAGGGGTTGTTGTGACCCAAGTGCAGGACCTGGCACCTGGCCTTGTTGAACCTCATATTGGCCTTGGCCCATCAAATCAGTGTGTCCAGATCCTTCCGAAGAGCCTTCCTAACTTCAAGCAGATCAACACAGCTGCCTAACTTCTTGTTGTCTGCAAAATTACAGAGGGTGCCCATGATCCCCTTATCCAGATCATTGATAAAGACACTAAAAGGAACAGGCTCAAATAATGAGTCCTGGGGAACACCACTTGTGACTGACAACCAACCTAATTTAACTCCATTTACCACTGCTCTTTGTGCATGGCCACCCTGCCAGTATTTTACCCAGCAAAGCATGTGCCTATCCAAGGCATTAGCAGCCAGTTCCTCCAGGAGAATGCTGTGAGAAACAGCAACAAAATCTTTACTAAAAAAAAAATTAAAAAAAAAAAATGGAGTTACTAGAGCTATGGAGCTGCAGTGCAGCTTTCTGTTTGACTGAAGGAGAAAATCATGTTAGGAAGCTGCTTGCCAGACTCCACAGGAGAACCCGCTCATCAGGTTTTCAGTCCTGTCAGCATGGTTTCAAGTGTCACAAGTGCCAGAAAGCATGTTAGCTCAGTCTAATTTGTAAGAAGTACAAAATACTATTTAGCTTCTAAAGCAAAAAAAAAAAAAAGGACAGTTTGTGCAACACCTGAAAAGCCCTAAATGCTTGTGAAGAAAGAGAGTCACAATCCTACCAAGAATGAACTAGACTCAACATACAACTAGGATGAACTGTACACTTCTGAAGATAAAAAATAACCCTGATTTCACACTGTAAACAATATTGTTATCTGGTTTGCAGGTGGGGGCACTGAATGTACTCTAAAGAAATAAAACTGAATGTTAAAGAAGCAAAAAACACTGACAACCAACAAGCACAACAAACAAGCACGGAAAAGCAAGCGACTAATAGCTGCTGCAGCAGAAATGCTCACAGCACATTTCTCCACAGTTTTAGATCCTTTTCAAGTCAGCTGCCAGCCCTCTCCCTTCTCAATAACTGACCACCATAAATAGATTGACTTATTTTAGCTTAAGAGGTATGAACAGGCTGAGAGGTATAAAGCATATAGAGAGAATTGTTTTTTTCTACACTTTGGCCTCAATACCAGATTTTCTGGATCCCCCGAGCAAGGCTGAACATCACCATCACACAAAAAATTGGTGGTATATGTTGCTAAGTTCCATCTGGCCAGAAGATGCAAATGTAACACTTTTCAGTTCTGAAGCAATTTGCTGAATCATCTAAATCACCAGATGTATGGAAGACTGAAAGAAAACTTGTCTCAAAACCAACATTGACTAACCATCACATGCAAATACAAAATTAGAAGTTCATCACACAAATTGTAAGCATAGTATATGACCCAGGAACCAGGCAGGCATGAAATACAAACATGGGAAAAAGCTTATTGTACTTTTATGGTCTACTCATATGCATAAAATGTTTTACTGAAACTAGGTCAGAAAGGTCAGAATCTCGCAGGATCAAGTACAGAAAACAGAAAATGAGGACTGAAAGGAGAACTGGCAAAGAACAGAGTTATGCTTTTGTGTATTGTTCATAACATTTTTCTACTATATCCAGTCTCTTTCTACTATATCCAGTCTCTAAACTACTCAAGTAATTCTATATGACTTTTTTAACAAACAAAAAATTAAATTTCCACATTTATTTTCTTGAGGTACAAAGAGAGGGTTTCATAAGATTGTCCAGGCTCATAGGGATGGTGTTAGGAGAGCAGCTCAGCTGGAGTTGAGACTTAGCGACCCAAAGCAAAAAGAAGAGTATCTGTAGGTACATTTGTAGCAAAAAGTTGACCTCATAACTCACTCTGCTTTGGGGTGATTAGAGATTAGACTGAGGGTCTTTCCAACATATAATGCTAATACTACTTTTCCTACTGAATACTGCATTACGTTGTACTACTATTTACTACATTAGTAGCTTAGTTATATTAACTCATATTATTTTGCATTACATGGAAGAAAAAACCCACAATATACAGTAATAAAGTTAAAAAGATGTGCATGATTCAGAATTAACTCATGTGGGAATACATAAAAAACTCCAAAATTTGCTTTTCATAAATATTCTCTAGTATTTTTTGAACTTCATAGCTACAGACTTTGCAGTCATTTGTATTCCATGAATAGAGTAATGATTGAATTCATCCAGTATTCATTTGACATTTTTGCATGTATTCACACAGTGGTAATTACAAACACATAAATCCATTAAGGTTCTTTAAAGTCCCATAAATTGATGCAAATTTATACTGTTTCTGAAGTTTTAAGGTGTCTGCTCACTGTCCCAGAAGATACATCAAAAGACATTTTGATATATATGATAAAACTTTTGGCCTATTTTATTCTGTAGCAAAAATCCTGTTAGCATAAATGCACTTGCATTTTATTCCAAGCCAGTGGCCAAAGCGATACAGACCATGGAAAATGCCACTTTTCTCCAAAGCAGCTAATTTCAACCAAAATGTAAAGATTGGGGGGAAAAAAATTAAAATAAATCTGTCAACCTTCTCCATGTCTGCCTCTTCCCTTAACACACTAACAAATGTACAATGCTGTCAGACAATAGTTCCATTTTGCTCTTTCTGGAGCATCCCACCAGAAATTTTCTTTAGACCAAAGGACCCTTCTCTTTAGGCTAAGCTTAATTTAAAATCTATTCTTGGTTTACCTATAAAGTGTATACAGTTATTTCTATGAAAGAAAGAGACAGTATGTCACTAGTCCTAACTGTAGGAGGCTTGGCTCCTTAGGTAAAAAATTTAGGAAACCCAAAGCCCATAATCAGTGCTCAGTGTCCTCACAAGATCTGGTAGAAGATAGGTGACAAAGATTTTTACCACAGTTCAGCAAATTGAGCATTAACACTCTTTTTATCTTTTTTCATTCTTCTTTTTTTTTTTTTTTTTTTAAACTCAAGTATGTAGTGAGATTATTTATTAAAAACTGAAGTACTGGGGTCTAATTTCTCTGGAATGCTCTAGAGACAATTCAAATATGGGACCCTTCAGTTAATCAGTACCAGAGTACTCCAATTCACCTGAAGCAAACAACGTTTTACGGTAAGTTCATAACAGTTGGCTTTTCTTCACAGAAAACCTGAGGAGATAGCTATGGATCTCTCACATAAACTCAGGTTCAGCTCCACACAAAACAGAGGCACAGGCAGTTCCATAGCAGCTATAGCAAAAGAGTTCTTCATGTCAATTCTGAAATACTTTGAATTAGTACCATGAAGCAAAAATTTTATTTTCTTGGCTGTTTTTTTGGTTTTTTTTTTTTTTTTTTTTTTAGCAAAAAGCAGTTTTAACTTAAAACTTGTCTTTGACAATTTTGACCTAACATGATATTAGAATCCTGGAGGCTGCATGCTGGAAAAAAAAAAAAAAAGTTTACCTGAAGTAATATGAAGAGGAACTTCTACCAGGGCTTTTTTTAAAATACAAAAAAGATGTAGACATTGCATGTGACATTGATGACACTGTGATAAAATTTCTGTGGCTTGAGGTTGTACTTAAGGGTAATGGAGATTCAGCATCACTGAACCCTTTAAGTTGCATTTTCCATATTTATAAAGAATATCTCCTGCCGTTGAAAACAATATTAGTTATGTGTAGCTAATCAGCATTCATGCAGTCTCTTTTGACAGGACTAGCAAAAAGCAGCCTCTGTAACATGCTGCATTGATCTCTCTTTGTGGTAGTATCAAAAGGAACCTATGTGGACTGTCAAAAACTAGTCCAACTTGGGACCAGAAAAAAAAAATTTAGAGAACACATATAGAGTAAATATGAATTTGCACTCAAATTTCAAGCTCATTCTCTCCAGCATAGCCTGATTTTTTGGACTCCTGAGCCACACAAAAGACACCTGCACTGAGTGTATATCAAACATCAGAAAGTTTACTTTTTCTGTAGTGTCTCTTTCAATTAAGAATTAAATTCCTTTTCAAAGACAGAGTGGCTAAGGCACTCAAAAACTCAGCCTGTGCACTTAGGAAGTTCATATGCAACACCTCAAGGTTTCCAGGCACCTCAGCCCTTAGGCTCTACATCCCTGTTCTGGGACTTTAAACCATAAGACAGCAGTATACGTTATGCATTTCCTAACGAACACAAGGACAGGGGAAAGCCATAATTTCACACAGCCTATGTTCTGCAGAACAGTAATGTTTTCTTTTCAATTCCCTTAGAGCATGAATACTAGTGACCCCAAAGGATGGAAAGAATTTTAAAAAAAATTAAAAGCAGGAATAGAGAGGATCAAAATAAACACTGAAAAAGACAAGGATTGAATGTCTGGAGAGCAGTGTGGCAGGGCAGGCATGGCAGCAGATTGAACAACCAAGATTCACCTCAATTTAAACATAGGCTTCAACAGGTTCATGTACCATGTCTGTCTCTATTCAACCAGAAGAATTTCAGTCATTACTTTTCTGGTTTTTCACTCTGTGGTTTGTTTGTTTTTGTTTTTTTTTTATCTCAGAATGGTTTGAACTTGTCAGGTATTAGGGATGTAAACCTTAAGTACTTATGAGTAGGAAAAAATTTCATTTCATACTACAGAATTTCACACTTATTTGATTCTCATCGCAGCAAAATTAACTGGTAAGTATCAGTGTGGAGAAGAACTCTGAAACTTGATCCTAGTGTGACAGTTCTGGAGATTATTCTAATGATTTATCCAAAGCCTGATTGACCAGGCACATAGTTGTAGCTTGTGGGCTGGCCACCATACTAGACCCAGGAAACCTGGATTCACCTCCCAGCCACATACATATCTGGTGAGTCCTTTTCCCAGGCCAAGAAAGAGGCACTGCTTCTCCAACAGGTACTGTTCTTAATTTCAAGTCTTACCTGCAGGAGCCTACTTGATTTTGTTCTGAGCTTTGTGGGCATCATAGATTTGAGCTTCTGCAGCAGCAGGTGTTCACCACTTAAAGAACGTAGCAAGCAGGTGCTCTTTGCTGTGCTTCAGTGAAGGCTCTGCAGTTTCCAATGACAGCCTGGAAGAACAGTCACTAATGGGAAGCAGGACAGAAACCCTTGATTAAGGGAAAAATACATTTTTTACACAGATAAAAATATCAGTAAGAAAAAACTTAGAGCAAATTAGATCAGGTGAGGTGATTCTTGCCAATATTTTTCTGCTTAGCTTCTATTTTTTTTCTCTCCTGCTAGCCCTTCACATTTCTGTTTCAAATTTTGAAGAGCTCTTTGTATGCATGCACAAAATTGCTTAAAAAAAAAAAAAAATTCTACAGTCTCCTTCCAAGTTTCCATGGTCACGTTTAAGGCTGGTATTGCCAGACACTGAGCTTCATTCAGTAAACTTCCAGAAAGCCAGAAGTGACAGAATGAGAAGTCACAACTTTAAGAAGCCCTCAACCCTCAGCCCCAGCCTAACTCATCAGAAGTGTCAGTCTGGGTGGAGCAGACAACTGCCTTCTCCAGGCTAAGTGTTCTAGGAGTTCACGTCTTTGCCACAGCTGTTACACTGATACAGGAGGCAAATTGCAACCTGCCCATACTGGTTTAATGCTACTGATTGGCAAGCCTCTGGAGAAACTGGAGCAATCCTACAAGAATTAGAAACAAGCTGCTGCACGCATGATAATGTATTAATCAAGAGTAAAGGGAACAAAAGGCTTCACTTCCTAGTTTGTAATTACTGAAATCAGTTCTTATGGTCAAGTCCTGCAATTCTTATTCTGATCAAATTAATGATAAAATTGATTTATGGCTGTTTATATGCACAGATTTAGGAGGGGAAATGTTCGCCTGAATGATCTGTACATAAGACTATAGAAGCTTTTCTCTTTCCTCTACCCCATCTGCCAGCCATTGTTGCTCTAATGGAAAAAAGAGGGAGAATTTTCCATGCTGTGCTACAGCTCTGTGAAGCAGGCCATAGAGCACACAGCCAAACAAAATACAGGAAAATAGACTAAAAGTATTCGCAGAGCAGCAAGTTACTCTGCTAGTGAGTTTCCACAGACAGATCATTCAGTGTTGGCAATGCAAGAATGATGACTGTAACTGCCATCACAACACACACCTAGTCCCTCAAGCACATAATTCCTATTTTTGATGGACTTGACTTCAGCAGCTATAACCAAAGCTATAGTCAAAGTCCAATCCAACATGTTTAGGACACAGCAACACTGACAGAAGTGACTTCTCTTCACATTTAACTGAAAAATAAAAAAAAGCAGGCTGTTCATCTGTTTCTAATGCTCAAAGAGGGAAATGTGTTTGTCCAGACTTTATGTTCCTTTTATAGCCAATGAGTATAGATGTATGAAAGGGATACAAACTATGTTTGAAGGCAAGCTTGCAGGTGAGGGATAGAGAACACCAGCCACACAAACAACAGGAGAACATATTCTGATATAATGGAGGATATTCCCCCTAAATAGCCCTAGAAATCCTCAGTTCCAGTTCTCTTGCTACTGTCCAAGGCTTCCTGTGGTAGAGAAACATTTGTGCTTCAGTGTTAAGAGACCAGTTTTGCTTAAAGACAGCTCAATTCCTGACACCCTCTCAGAATACAGTAGTTCCTTAAGAGATCTGGGTAAGCATGTTATATAAATACAGGAGGTTTTGTCCCTAAGAGCTTGCATCATTTGATGGCTCCCTAGTAGTCTGTGTGAAATGACCATATGGTGTCAAACGTCTTTTTGAAAGAAAAGCCTCTATGTCAAACTAACAATCCCAGTCATGTCCCCCTCTCACCCACCCCCCCGCCCAGCTGCCCTTGAGTTTCATCATTACCGTGGTTATAATTAACCCAGGAAGCTGATTAAAACGTTGCTACACAGTTGACTATTGTAGTACAGATGGGATCCTATTATTTCCCATGTATGCTTAAATAAACTGTAACCAGCTTAGGTGACAGCTGTGTGTTTGACTGGGTTAAAATTACAATGTCAACCTAGATAACAGAAAACACATTGATGAAGGCCAGCCTAAATTCTGAGGTTTATGGGTATGGGTCATTTAGAAAAGGTCTACAAAGCCAAGCCTGACATATGTGGGAAAACAAAGCTATGAATAGGTGCAAACACACAGACAGATGTACTTATTCTATGCCTTGTCAAAGAATGCTTGTGCAATCTCACCCCTGCCCAGTGGTATGTGAAGTTTTTATGGAGAATAAGGATTGGTAAGTTTTCATAATTACATTAAAATTGAAATTATTTCAGTTATTACTGTCATTTTAATTATTGTATATTAAAAAGTGACTAAATAACATTGGGTTCTAGTGAAAATGTTGATATAATTTAAATTTTCTGTTGACTATATAGCCAGTGTTACAATCCCATGAAGATCTTGCAAGGAGCTGTACATGAAGTGCAGCTCTGTACAAGATGTAGCTCTATGAAATAGGGTAATCTTAATCCAGACACATAGGGAGAATGATTTAATATAGCACTAATTTTGATTTCTTTACACAAAGTAATTATTACTCAGGTTCTAGATACTTAGTTATCACTGAAAAGCATGTCCATAAAATACCTAGATAGCATGTTCTAGACACCAGCAAATAAAAAAGTGTAAATATTTTTTTTTCTGCACAAATGGTATCAGTTCCTGACAATCAGCTCTACAACTCTTCTAAAGCTGTCCAAAGAGGTGAGCAGCCTCATGTGTTTTACCTATATGTCTAAGCTTTTGTTTGATCTCATATCACAGAATAGAGTCCTATTTATTTTTCCTAAAATGGAAGAAGCAGCATGGCAGTATTTATAAGGTCATACTTTAATCCAAGGGTGATAACAGATGTATGTTTTCTATATACTCAAAGAATAGAGACACAGGATCCTCTCAAGTACAGTTAGGATTCAGATTATGCTTTCTTGAAGGAGTGCCTGCCATCTTCATCATCATCAAAAGAAGAGTATAGGGAAACTAGATTCCCTGGGCTAAAATTAACCTTCCTCTCCTTCGTTGTACCTCGCCCTCCCTGGAATTTATCTTATATATGTTGTTGGTTTCTAGCCCACTGAAAAAAAAGTTTGGTTAGTTTTTGTTGATAATACCTATCTCATGGGTGTGGAGAGTATTGTGTATGCTCATGTCAGCATTTGAAAACATGACATCAGACAAGTGTAAATACAACATGGTTTATTCAAGCTAATCAGCTTCAGGGAGGTATTAGCACATAGTCGATCATAGTGGGGAACTTGAAGAGACATACTGCACCAGGAAATTCTTCCAGCTTAGTGTGAAGAAACAGCATCACAATAAAGTGAAGTAATTCTCTTTCTGGCTCTGCTTATTTCCCTCTTTTTGCAATCTGTGAGCAAAGACTTCAGTATTTTCCAGGCCACCTTCATTTTTTTTCTATGTCAGAAAAGAAGGCAAGAAAACATCAGAAGGAACTAAAGTTCTGAAAGAAAAAATACCTTCATTCTTTAAACTTCAAAGAAAATGGTACGAAATTATGCCTATTAATTCAGCAAGCAGCAAATATACAACTCTTGCTGGCCTAGAAAACAAGCAGGTATTTATTTACACTTAAGAACTTCTATAACCTTAGAATAAAAGCACTTCTGTACTGGTTCAAGCCGACATGCTAATTTTCCCTCAAATTATCTTGTACATTTCAGTGAACGGATAAACGCACTGTGCTGTAAGCTAATAGCCATGTCAGGCATCTCCAGAACAGAGCCAGGAAGTAGGGGTTTACATACTTGCACCTACTGCTGCAAACTTATGTATGAATTGTCCTAAGAAAATTATATTTTAGCCAAAGAATCTCTTTTTTTGGGGTTGGGAAGCTTTACATTAAATACCAATTGAAGCTGCAAAGTTCATTACCATCCCTGCTTTTAATTAAACATGGTACCCCTTGACCTTTACAGGACCTGCACCTACTCGTCCAGCATCTCACATGTGGCCCTCCAGCAATCTCAAGAGGAATTTGAAGTCTAGCAGTCATATGCTCATGACCCTAAGTAATCTGGAGTTGGACGAAAACATTCTCCACCTATTTCAGAAAACCTGTGGCAATTTGTAAGAGCTGAGGATGACATCATTTAAAGTGTATTGTTGCCAAGATGTAAAGCTTAAGACAATGAGCTATGAAAGGTCTATATGCAGAAAACATACAAGTTTGCTACCTGTAGTAAACAACACAAATACCAGCTAATACTGATTTGTCAGAAACAAACACCAAGATAACAGGATCTGTGGAAAAGAAGTAAATGTACATATTTAGTATAGTAAAAATTTTTATAATATCCTCCATGACAGTCTCATAAATAACTAGGAATACAGAATGTAGAAATATTCTATAAAGACAGATGCATATATGTTGGAAAAATGTATTTAAGGTGTGGTTATGAAAGATCCATTATTAAAATGGAAGCTATACCGTATAGGTTCAACATGTGCCTGTACAGAGACATTCATGAGCTTCATTAGACCTACAGAAAATTGTTGCATCAGTGTTGGTCCATGGATACAATCAAAGCAAGATTTACAAATAGGAAACATATCTTTTAGTAGACCAACTGATAAAATACAGGAAAAATAGACAATCATTGGAGCACCTTTGTCAAAGCTAATAATTATGTGCTTATATTGATAATATTTGAGGGCTCAAGAAGGGCTTAGATGCCTGAAAGCTTCTCTACCGTTTCCCTGCTTATATCAGCTGGTTTAAGAAAAGATCTGTCTCCTGACAGACCTTGGCTCTTTGGATCATGATACACCTGTAAGATCCTTTTAATTAAATGCAATGGACACCAAGCTGGGAGAGACAGCTATTACAAGTTGGAGTTACTTTCAAATCTTTGTAGAGAACAGTAAAATTTAGCCTCTAGAATAAAATTCCTGAGGATGACATGTAGGTTTCAGCACATACGAGAAGTACTATTAAGCACTGAACTGAGCAACGTCCCTGCTGGAAAGATCAGGCTGGCCCACTACATCAGCCAGTGAAGATACACCAAGTTTACATTAGCCAAATAGATATTCTTGTTTGTAACCCAATCTGAGAGAACACCAACAAGCAGAATTTAGAAGCGTTGTTCTAGATCCACAGTTATGGAAATTTATCCAGAATGATTTTTTTTTTTTTTCAACTTTAGGAGTTTAAAGTTCAGTAAAACAAAAGAGAAAAAAAAAAAAAGAAAAACAGGTATTTAAAAATTAATGAATATAAAAGGTCAGAGTGCTATATAGGTAGAAATAACCCCAAACCTAAAACAGCTAACTAAAGTTAAGGTCTCAGTTTTCCTAAGAAAATAAATTTTAATAGAATTCTCTGAAATGGATTCTTTTCATTTAAGTTCTGAAATGCACATTTAAAAAAAAAACATACATTTTTCCTATTGCTGCTTTTAGAGTGTCCTCTCCTCTCAAGCAATTTCTGAAAGTAGTTTCAGGAGAAAACTGAATGATTGAAGACTGATTGGTCTCAAGAGAGCAAAAAGATTTGTGTTCATTTTTGCTAGCATAGGGGTGGAGGGAAAGGTCTTCTCTAAGTAACTGGAAAACCTGCTGAGTAGGATAACCTCCTTTTTATACTTCATAATGCTCTGGGCATGGAACAGTATTTCCAGAGATAGCTATTCATCTGCTTAACCTCAGAATGCATTAAAATTCCCTGCTCTCCAATCATCAGTTTCCTTGCTCTTGCACCCACAATCTGACCAGGGAGTATCACAAAATCCAGAGAAAATGCAGAATTGCTCTAAGTGCTTCACGGTGGTTTGAAGGAGATCCATACTTTTTCCAAGTACCAGTAAGTCAGCCAGGGGATATTATGCCACTGGCTAAAAGCGAACAGTAAAAGAGCAGGTTTAAAAGTGGGATCCCCTTTAACTAGATTTGTTGAAATTCACAGAGCAGAGATCTTCCAAGATGGCTGCAGGAGATGCCTGCTGACTACATTGTTCTTTATACATTTAAACAGACGTTCATCCTGCTTATTCATTTTAATCTGCTAAAAGTATCTTATCTAGAAACATCTTAAGAGCAATTTTATCAGCTTAACTGTCCAGTAAGGAGTATAACCTGGGACACAAGTAGAGCACAAAGAATTATAAAAGCCTTGAGTATGTTCCTGGTGTATATATACGTCCATGTATAGAGTAATAAGATGGCATTAAACTGACTCCCAAAATAACCCTTTTTCTTTCCAGAAAGATGCTTCTTCATAGAATTGCAGCATGTAAGTTAATGATTCTAAAAAATTTTCTGTAAGAATGTAAAAAGCATAATGAATTATTTTAGACTTAAATAGGATGTAAATCATAATTCATTTTACTCCAAACAGTGACTTCCAGGGATTTATTTGTAGCAATATTTTTAAAGCTAGTTCGTAACGAACAAGAGCTTTTCTCTCACAAAGCCTCTTCTTAGGCTGCCTTACAAAATAAGTTGTCCACCAGTGAAACACTCGTAGTCCAGAATTCTACACCAACACAAATGGAAGCGGAGGGCTGCTTTGATTTACTTTCCTATATTTAGCTGATTTGCCCCTCATTTCATGCAGAGATTAGGTAAATAGAAATAAGATTAAGGTGAATAGATTCACTTTGCTATTTGCCAATCAACAGTAGAGAAGGTAGTTTGTTATTTGTGATCAGAAATAGAAAACGGTGCATGCTCATTGCAAAACTAGGTATCGCAAATAACTACAAATGTGCTTTAACTATCCCTATTTCTACTTATTTTACAATGGCTTTAACAACCTTTACATTCATCTTACTGAACCAGAAAACCTGATTAGGGGCACTAAGTGATTGGAATAACAGTTCCTGGAAGCTGATTATGTGCATTTTGCTTAGCGATTATCAAATCTTACCTACTGATAAGGTCCTCCTCATCTCCCTTCTTCAGAATACCAGCTCCCAGTATGTAGAAAATATTCCATACACTTTATCTAAAACAGAAACTGAATCTTCACTGATCTGACTCTCCATAGTCTAAGGAAATGATGGTTCTTTGCCAGTTTCCCAACCCTGAGACTTTGTGTTTATAAAGTCTACAGTGTTCATTCCACTTATGGATACTTACTTGAATTTAAACATAATATAACATATTTGTTTTAGGATCTTTTAAAAATGTTTTTCAAGGCTTTAAACATATATAAAACCTTTAAAAAAAAAAAAAGGCAACTCAATAACAAAAAAACTCGAGTGGCACCCACTTGCATTGAGATGTTTGACTTTGTGAAACTAAATGATTACTGTAAAATATTGTGCAGAGCCTTCAAACAGCTCGGATGTGTAACTAACATGGTTGAAACTTTCTTTTCATCAGTATAAACTTTCCCTCACCTCTCCACGCAGAAACACTTTCATGTTACAAAACCACTGTCCAAGTCTTGCAGTCAGAACAATTCCCCTCAGGATGAAGTAAGTCTTACTACACGCAACTCCAAATCCAGCAATATTCCTGTTCTGTTGCTTTCTGCATCTTCCTGGGACACTCCCTGGCCAGGCTAATGGGTCTATACTGAAATCAATCACCAAATTCAGGCAAGTTAGAACAGTAAGTAGACTGACACAAATTAGTGTTAGCCCTGCTGGGAAAGACATTCCAGCACTGTTAGTGGTGATAGGGAGGAGAAGAAAGCAGAGATTAAATCACTGGTCCTATGAGCTGTACTTTTTAACACAGCATTTGCTGGATTTGGTAGTGTTAGAAATTTTTCTTCAGATCCTTATCATAACATACAGAAGAATTTAAATTATTGTATCATTTATCTACTACAGACTTTAGAAGACTGGTGGACATTTATAGTTTTTAACTGTCTATTGTAGCATTTATTAAAACTTCTGCTAAAAATTCTACTGCTTAGCATTCATGGAACTAGTGCATTAAGCAAAAGACAATGAACAACAATAAAACTGTGAAATGTTTAGCAATCTATCTTTCTGAGCAATTAAACTACAATCACTTGCATGCTTTGGTATCTACTTAAATTTACTAAAATACCTTTCCTATCTTTCCTTCCTCTGTAATTTAGAGGTTTCATAGAGCATTTAGAAGTTGCTGCGATTGTTCAAGTTAATGTGCTGTTCAACAACTAGCATGACAGACAAGTCAGGGAAAGCAGTCTGTTTACATGGCACAGCTTTCAACATTCATGACTTAAGTCAGTAATAATAAATATGCTAAATAGATTTTATGATTCTCTAGCTTGGAAAAATTATACTAATTTATGGTTCTCCAAACACCTGTTGTAATAAGCAGTGTATGCTTGCAGTACATAAGGAGAAGCTTTATCTGTGCTCCCTCTAGCTACTCGTAGATTAGTGGCATTTATTGGCAGTACCTTGCCCTTTGTGGCCACAAGTGCAACAGTGATATGCTCCCACACAAGCATGCTTGTTGAAAAGCCCATCTTTGTAAGCGTGTTTACATTCTTAAAGTATTAAGATGGGCATGTTGGGACCTACTACTTTTTTCTCATTCCACTCCCACCCATTCCATATCATTCCTACTAATTTAAAACGAGCTGCTTCAAATCCTGCTATTATGGGCAGCAGTTATATACCTCTCAGGCAGATCTTTACATGCTTGCAAACTTGTATTTCTTGCAAACTTTTAAGTCACAAGGCCTGTGGGACAGGGACAGTTAATTTACCATGTTTTTCTCAGACCTAGCTGAAGCTTTTTGACATCACAGCAATATTTAACCACAAAGTATGTTAATCAGTAGTGTAGCCATCTTGACTCCTCAGCCAAGACTGGGGATTCCAAGCCTGTAATTAATATCCTTCCAAAAGCAAAAAAACCTGGCACACCTTAGACTCATTAGTTTCCTAAACCATGAAAAGAACTAACGTAGGGCACATTTTTTTGTCTTCCCCTTGTTATTTCCCCTTCCCCAATCCCTTGTAGAATAACAGAAATTAAAATCTAGAATTTCACTGACTTACAAGGCTCTAGTCTTTTATCTGTCTTGTCAGACTTACTGCATCTATACAATTCCCCTAGTAGATTAAGAAGCCTCAGAGGCTATTGCTCACATTAAGCAGTAGCTCTTACAGTAAGCTTCTTATTCTCAATGTTTCCAACTTCTACTTTATCCACATGATTAAACAATAAGTATATTATATCTTTCAGTACATCTGTCAGTTCAAGTCCCATCACTCTGCCTGCTTCTGACATTGCCCACTGCAACAAGACTTGGTATCTGTCCTTCATATAGACAGTGCATTTAGTCCAGTTTTAAGGATGCTAAAAAGTTGTCATATTCACTGCTGCCCATGTTATTTCATATGCTGCTTGTAAAAGCAATGACATTTGCTGCCACTTTCTGCCATCTTTCAGTACAAAAGGTCTATAACAAGGTACCAGGCAATCCCATTACTTAAATTACAAGTGACGCTACTTGGGTCTATTCAGCCAAGCAGAAAACCCTACCTTAAAAAATTTTATCTATCTTCTTCTGAAGTATAAAATGACCATTAATTTTAAGGCAGTCCGCTGCCATGGGAAATAGGTATGATCTCATTCACAAACTTTCAGTAGCTTCCACAAAAAGGCTAGACTGATAGAACACTATGACAAATTCTACTGAAAGAAGACCGTTCAGCACCTTTGATAATTAAAAAAAAATAAAATACTGGGTGATGTATTTTTATTTTTTCCCATTATGGCTGGATCCTCAGCAGCTGAATCAGAAAGCTAAATAAGGACCAGTATAAAGAGACATACCTAGGAAATACTTTACTATCAGATGTCTCAGTAGGCCAGGATGAATATTTGGTTTTCACTTGGAACATATCTATCTGACAACAATGAAGATTTATTTCCTATTTCTACCCTCTTATTTTATATTGTTGGTGTTAATTAAAATATTAAAATCAACTTGAGACATTAGGATGTGTTAGAATCCTAAAACTTGCAGCAACTTCAAAAACTACATTCTTCTGGCCAAATTTTACCAAGTTCAGGCCTAGTCCTCCAGAGTGTGAAGGGTTCCTTTTGACCTGGTTATTAGGATTAGGTTGTAAATAAATGAAATGCAGATCTGAAGGGGACCCAAATATATTTGTTACAACAAATAAAGCTCCAGAAAATAGCATCTGGCCACTAGTACCCATAATTCTGCTGGCTCTGGGAAGGCTTCATCCCTCCACTGCTGTCAGTGACTGAGCAAAGCCAGAAGCTGGGCAGCACTTTCCAACAAAGAGGGAATGGAAGGAGTGGGAGGGAATAAAACCCAAACCAAAACAAAAAATAATCCACTAAAACAAACCCAGATCTTAATACTTGGGCTTGGACTGTTGGACAGTGTGTCCAACAGTAAGTATTTAACTAAAACAGCTAAATAATACCCAAAGCAGAAACAGAAACTTCTATTACAAAGTCATTCCAGGATAGTGTATGAACTTTGATGTGCAGAAAAGAGTGTATGTTTTGTCTGTTTTTACATACAAAACATTTCAGTCCAGTAAGACCTTTGATAATGGGGGTGAGTGTGAGGGATGTGGCAACTGTGCTTTTGTTCCATGGTTACTATGCCTGAAATAGTAGAATCTTGGGTCACGTGTAGAGCTCCTAAAGAAACTGCAACAATGAAAAATCACCTCTTGTCAAATCTACAAGGACTAAACGATCTAACAAAACAATAATTTCATTAGAAAAGCCAAGAAAGTGAGCCTTTAGCAGCTGTTGGTTATCTAACAGAAAACAGCATTCCAGAGTTCCTTTGACACAATGAACAAAAAGAAAACAAACAGACAAAAAGAAACAAATAACAAAAATTAAAAACCTTCTGCAGCACAATTGTAGCCAAACCATATAAGTATTCAACACTTTGCATATCAGTCTTTTGAGTCTTAACATTTCTTCCTGAGTCAGATAGCTGTTACTGAGAAACTTTATTTCCATTTAAACTTCTCATCATTTAAACCAAAGGCTTGAATGTGCTTTTCTTTTCCAACTCCTCCTACTGCTTGTTTTTCTAGAAGCAGGGTAGCAGCTACTGCTTGGCCTTTCATCTCAGGCAAATTTGAACAGCAAAAAAATGCCATAAAAGTCCTAATTCAGACAGAATAACTGTATTATGATGACCATTTTTAACTCTACACATATCCTTTTCTGAGTCCTGAGAAATCTGTGGCATGTTCATCCTCTATTCAGCATTCCTTTAAACCTACTGGAGCAGAAGCTGGACTTCAATTTTGCAAGAATAATGTAGCCGAAAGACTGAAGTCAAACACTGTCAAGAGCAAGTGTGAAGAACAGCAGGAGCCCAGGTAAACCAGTATATACAGAGACTAAATTGAAGTAGGAAGACTGAATTTTTGAAATAGACTGTGAAAACTGGGGAAGCTCCATGGTGAGTGATGAAAACAAGAAAGGTGTTTTGGGAAAAGGTGGTAACGGAAAAATTATGAGGGGCAGAGCCACTTCTTTAGTATTCCCAAAGCACGAATTCTGTACAGGAGTCTAGAACTCTACTGGTGGGATTTTACCTTACCTATTTACTCCAGACACAGTGCTCCTCACAGCATACAGTCCTCACAATTATTACTCCAGATCATCACCTCTCATCCCATCTAAGAGCACTCCTTCTTAAATCCTGCTGTCAGTCCTCCCACTGCCAGTCCAGACAGAGGCTGCCCTCTCTAATACTATGTCTACACAGACCTCTGAAAGCAGAGCTTGTGAAACTGGGCCAGGAAGAAAAGATAAATGATCTTATAGAAAACACTACTATTTTTCTTTCTCTAGGGTTTTAGGTGGTTTGGTTAGTTTTGATTTTTTTAATCTTCAAAAATCCTAGAGGATTGTGGAGCTTAGTTTGTACCATTCCACGGTTTCAGGCTTCTTCATTTCTATAGGGGTTAAAAGTTGCTTTTATTTTTAAGTGAAAGCTGAAATCACAGTTTTGTAACTGACTGAACATGAGTGTTCAGGTAAAAAAAAATCAACTAGAAAACTGAAAATGTCAAGACTTGGAATCACTCTACAGGAAGCTTCATAAGCATGACAGCTGTTGGGAGTGACTCAGCTTCTTCCCAAAGGGAGCTAAACACAAGCCTGCCTAGAGAACTGCTGAAGTCACTTATTGCTCTAATTCACTCCGGGATCCGAGCTACACAGAGCCCTGAAGAAGGACGTCCAGCAACTCCAGGCAGAGCATTGACCTGAGAGATGTAGAAGTGCTAACCCTCCATATTATCTCTAAATATTCTCTCTGTAGGAAGGGAGTCATTCCAAGAAACTGCAGACAGCTTTTGCAGACTAAAAGGTGGCAGGGTTGCTTTCCTCCAGTTACAGTACAGAGCTTGTATCTCATTCTAGTGCATTGGGGTCCCACATTGGTAAGACTGAAACACAGTCATTTGGATTCTTGCTGAGAAAATATGTTGTTAGGCTAAGACCTGATGTTAGAGATCATGTCATATATGCAAATGATAATGCATATTCAATAGAGATGGAAATAAGAGCATAAAATCAGCTTAACCCCAAAGTCTAAAATCTCCAGCTATCATGATCTACAGGCTTAAATTGTGTATGTACAACCACTTGTTCCTTAGCCTGACTTTGGCTTGCCTCATGATTAACTATAAAGCAGCCACATGCATGTGATTTTTCTATGTAAGTAGGTGTTATCTATATTAAAAGTGAAAATATTTTTTGTAAAGACTTACTCTTCTAATTTCCATTCAAAGACTAGTCAAACATCTCTGGTTTTGCCAGTCTATTCTAGCTACTTCAGGCAGCTGCTGAAGAGTCCCAGCTTTCATTTTTAGCCCCTCATTAAACAGAACAAGTTGCTAATACAGCAACTCCAGTTATTTAGTTTTTGATTAATTTGCCAAAGAGTTATGCAGGAAAAAGAACTCCCCTGAGGTCTGGCCATCTGAATGGAGACAGCAAGCCTACAAAAATCTATGGTACCAAATAATAAATGAAAAAAATCAATACACTGTATCAAAATCTTTACCACCCTGGGTATGTCTATTCAGCTACTGAATAACTGAATTTAGTTATGATAATTTGAATTAATTATTCACTTTCAGATCTGTGAACTTCTAGAGTTAGTTCAGATATTATTCCCAAATCTGATGGATGCCTGGAAAAAAGGACACAGAGATAAAGTCATTCTCACCAAAAGCAACGATGACCTGCCCTTTTCTGAAAACTGCACCATTTCAAAATTTTCCATTTTCCACTTTCAGAATTCCAGAAATGTGACAAATTCCTTTGTGTTTTAACTGGATTGGCACAGTATTATTTTTGATATAGCAATTGAATCCTGAAGAGTACAAATAGTGAAATGAGAAAAGAATTCTCATTCAATCATGGATTTATGAGTCCTTTAGTAGGTGTTGATTTTAGTATGAAACAAATTTTCACTATGCCACAGATTTTGATAGGGACCTTCCTGTGTTTTAAGGAGCTATATATTCCTGATATGTCTGCAAGCATGATGACTATGTTTATACCCTCTTCATATCTGTCTTAAATGGACATCTAGTCCTTGATTGATACTTTATATTCCTTTGATTAAATGTCTGTGAGGAAATAATGGTAGGATGTTTAAAAGAAAATGTTGTATTTACAAATATATAAATATAAGCCCAATGAAAATACAATCCTGAAATTCTTCAGCTCTGAAGTATTCTTTCCTTGTCTGAGTTTCACAGTTCATTCTTGTTGCTGTATTTTAGACCCTTCACACATTTAAACTCTCTGCAGTTGCCTGATCTGGGTCACTGGGTCACAGGGTGGTCATTGTTCTCTCCAGCATGGATGTCACTGGAAAAAATTTAATCACTAATTAAGACACTTATTCATTTGCTATAATTTAGGAAATATTTTGATTAAAAATATTTATAACTTTAGTTTTCACACTTACAAGTGCTTGTTAGCAACTTCTGACATATTCACAGTTACAGACAGATATTCTGAAATCTGTAACTACTGCAAATCAGGAACTGGAAGAAAGCAACATCAACCAAATATAGAATTATTATCTTACTTCCCATGCCCGTGTTAGCCTGGAGTAAAGATCTGAAGAGAAAATAAGCTAAAGTCAGTATTCCCTGAGTAAGTAATATTCAGTTTAAACTTGTCTGCCTGAATATTTTACATTTCCAGAATTAAATTCAACAGGAAATTTGGGGAGGGAGGACAGGGGGGGAAGGAAACAACAAAACAAAAAAAGGGTGCAGAATTATAATGCAAGCCAAAGAGCTCATCCTTTCCTGTACCTCCTAGAATAATCAATAGCCAGCACAAATTACCTTCAGGCATTCCAGCAGTTTTTTCTGGGTTGAATGTTTTGCTTGTTGGACTTCGAAAAATTCAACAGGAGAGGATCTGGACTGAAATCTTTCTTAACATTGAATTATAGGAACAACAAAAGAGATGGATTTTACCTGAAGGGTTCCAGAGTGCATCATTTCAACATTACATCAGATGTTTCTCTCATAATCCTCTTGCCATAGATCTGACTGGCCAGGTTTGCCATTAGATACGATCAGAGTTTTAGAGGTTGAGTTTGAGAGCTACTTGAATTGTATCTTTCCTCAAACGCATTTTTCCTTTGTAAAGACAGATCACATCAGGTTTTCATCCCCTCTCTTGAGACTTTTGCCCACCTAGAAGGGCAGACCTCTTGAGACTAGCTAAAGTAGAGCTCCTCTTCTTACCACAGTGGGACTCTCTGGTCTCTGAATATGCCATTACCAGCAGATAAAATGTCAAAACAGCCACAATCTTCCCAAAGGGGAAAAAAAAAACAAAAACAAAAACAAACCAAATCCATGGACAAAAGCCAGCTGACTGGACATATACCACAGAAATCACCAAAATTAGTCTAGAAACAATGCAGAATTTGCTTCCTGTAACCTATGCTTTCAATAGGTGCTTATTAAACATGTTTAGCCCACATCAGTGAATATTTGGAACTGAGGCAAGTTGCTGCAACTCCAACAAAAGAACAGATGGCTGTGAAAGCTGCTGTTCATATTCCAGACATCTCATATGTATGCAAATTTGCGTTGCAGTATATGCCACTAGAGTTTTTCACCCCCACCCCCTTCTTGCTTCAATATACAATATTGAAGTCTTCAGTTTTTAACTCTTTCCAGAAGCAGGAAAAAAAAATTGAACACACAGACCTACCAGTCTCACCTTGTCCCTCAAATTCCCTCTGAAGTGAAATCTAGAAGACCATAAGCCAGGATCCAAATATGCCTCTATAGCTTTTCCTTTGTTGTGCACCCCACCATGCTTTCTACTTGTGATTCTAATGCAAAAATTGGGAGAAAAAAAAATAAAAAAGGATCCAGAACATCACAAGAAAGATTTTTCTGGCCAAATTTCTTATGCTAGAATAGTTAGGTTTAGTTCTCGTATTAACACATAAGCATTTTTTGAGATATTTTCTTTTTCCTCTCTATAATCCCTTGACACTCCACTAACGTTAATTATTAAATCTCATAAATTCACTTTTAATTTAGTGTCACGTTTTAGAAGAAACTGAGTAAAGAGTATAAATCTTGTGTACAATTATAATATAGTGCTTCTAACACTGCCCTAGCTACTATTATGTTCCATATAAAAATGGCTTCACAGCATTTATAGACACTCTGTTTTAAGCTCCCACACAAACCTAACCACAACTTCAGATTTCATCCAAAGACCAGTGGCTGTTCTTGTGATTACCAGTTCTTGTGATTACTCATGCATACTGGCAGCATTTCTAACCACCAGTATAGGTAACGGAAATTTTTACGAGCATAACTAAACTATTTGTCATATAGCCAACACAAATATATTATCATACTTCAGATTTGATGAAGGGTTCAAAAGGTGTTTGACGCAGGGCCTTAACTTGTTTGGGCTCACAAAATAATAAAGAGTTATTTTTTTTTTTCTTTCTGTGAGAGAAGAAGGAAGAGAAGGGAGAAGAGGAGGCATTACTGCTATTCTTGGCTCTGGGTCAGATGGGTCTGTTTTTTTCTGCTGAGTGCAAGGCAGAATAGAAAACTACTTAAAGCTGAACAAAGTAATATTAACATAGATTTTGACTACTTTCTGCCTGGTGTTGTGGGAAAAAAGAAAGTGCCACATGTTCACATGACAATAGTATTTTGTTCTCACTGAGGATATGAAGAGTTGTCAGCATGAAACAGTGTACAGCCATTCTTCTCTGAAATAAGTCAAACTGCAAAAAGAAGCAAGCAAAAGGTTAAACTCTGCATGAAAAATAAATAAAGAATGCTAAAGATCAGTACAGCCAAACTGTTTGATACTAGACAGCTAAATTCATACTCAGCCACATAAATTAGATGTTGTGGATTTAAGTGATTAGACATAGAAACATTTGTGATTCTGATCTTGGAGTTCAGGAACAAAATAAATGCTTTAAATATATTAAACAATATTCATACACATACATTTGTCTGTAGTTGTACAGTTTATTTGAATGTATCAAATGATTTGGAATTAAGTATTTGTATTTAGTGTAATATATTATTTCTATTATACAGAATGTGAAAATTTGCAATAAAAACCTATTTGAATATTCTGCCCTCTATTAGTTACAAGTCTTCACCTTTTCAAATGGATTCAATGAAACTCTTTAAGCATCTGGTGAAAAACTGTTGCACTAATAAATATGTACCATCATCTTATATAACAATTAGTGACTTGATATCCTCCACACACAAACAGGCATGCAGGATATACATAATGAGAGGAAAAAAAAGAAATAAAATGAGAAAACTAAACAAAAAAGCATGCACACTAATTTTGGGATGGTTTCTAGAACTACATTAAGGAACACTAGTCACAAAGACAAAGTGCAATTACATTGCTAGGATGAAGATTGGACAATCCTGTACCAAAACCACAAAATTCATTGAACATAGATACAGCTGGAGTGACTAAAGCATGATAAAACTCACACAGGTTTCAGAAGTATTAAAAAGAATTAAAAAATCTTACACCATCACCTTTCCCATAGCAAACATGCATGTAGCCCCCAGCCTGTGGCTGAGTGTTTCTAAGACAGTGGAAAAGGGAAAGGAGGACAGAAACAGAAGTCCCTTGAGGGTGAGCAGTCTTGAGGTTTGCTGGGGGAAGGCTGGCCAGTGTAAGCATGACAGTATATAACAGGGCAAACAATTAGATTTTAAAGGACTAATGCATTGTCATTCACCAGAGTTATAAACCAGCACTACTCTTACATAGCCCTTGACAGGAGCAATTTGCTCAGCTCTGTACAAATCAGAAGTAAGAGGTCCTTGTTCTGCAGGTCTGTATTGCAAGGTGCAAGTCCTTTAGTTCCACTACTATGAAATCGTTAGTACTTAAAAGTTCTGCAAGAGCACAATTGCAAACTTGATCTGGCAGGATCATACGCCTACAAAGTTAAGATACAGATGAGAAAGGAAAAGTGCTTCAAGAATAGGAGACTCAAGAGATCATCAGGAAGACTGAAAAACCTTTCAAAATACATTCAATGAAAATAAAGTATGATGTTCACAATAAGATGTGAACACGAATGATTTTAAATGAGGCTTCACATGAACAGGAAAAAAAAAAAAGTTCTTTTATAGAGCAAACAAAATAATCTTTTTTCATCACTGTCACAGATAAATAAAAAATCATTACATGTAATAAAAATTACACTAAATTCTTCCCTTAAGAAAGAGCAATTCCAAGGCATTAAAATTACCACTAAAATAATTAATTAGAAATACTGGACAGTATTTCTTCTTATAAAATAGGAGATAGAAGATCGTTTTCTCTGTCAGGGTCTTTGCTGCATCCTGTTTTCAAGGGTGGCCTGCAAGAAGTGATGCTAAAGCAAAGAGAGCCAGAATTTCCAAAGGTAAAAGGAGTCTGGCACACCCGCACCGACTGTCAGCGAAGGACGCCAGAGCGAGTGGGTGCTTGGCCTGGGGACGTGCTGGGAGCTGCCAGCTCTGTCCTCCCGGCTGTACCGCCTGCCGACAGGATGGGCAGGCAGCTGGAGAGAATGACATCTCAACCTCTCAGTGCTAAATCTGCCGGAGCTTACTGCTCCGAGTACTTCAAGTTTCTTCCTCCCAAAGAGCACCCAAATCATAAAATGAAAAGTCAGATTCAGCCTTGGTGAAAAAAGGTGCAAGTGCGAGGTCGTCAGAGGAATCTTTCAGTTACACCACGGCCAGTTATGCTTAAAAAGATATTAACCATATAGCAAAGGAGGAGAGGTATTACAGAGAAAATTCCCCTGGACTCTTCCATATTCAGCCTTTTTTTCATTTTAATTAAGTGTAGTTATGTGACAAAGACATTATTTCAGACAAAACTATATATATGAAGGCCATAGATAAATAAACAAATGTTTAAGATCTTGAAAGCTGGCAAAATAAATATTTAGGTATCTAAGATGCCCTCCAGGACTGAATGTTTAATTTTTTTTCAAAACTAGAGTGACTTCAGAGTTAGCATTAGAGAACTGAAAGGAAAAAACCAAAATAAATCAAACCCGCCCTACACCACCACCCTCTCCCTCCAAACCCATTATGAAACATCCACTCAATCAGGTCTGTATTCCAGAGAGGTCTGAGTGGTGCTCATCCAGCAAGTCACAAAGCACAGCTAACATTAAAAGCTTTTCTGCCTTTGGGTGTGTGTATATACAGAGTAGCTCTAAGAAACAGCTCCCTTTTATAGCCGTAAATCACTCTGTACAACTCTGTGTAATTAGTCTCAGCACAGTATAATCAAACACATTGATGACTTGGTGACCTAGCAACAGTGACAGGGCCCAGGAAATGAGGGTAAATACCACTGCAATCCTGTCATTAAGCAATATGTTTTTTAGCTTCAATTCCACTCATATCGTAGGGATTTACAAAGTCGAGAATACATTTGCTGAAACCAGTGCTGGGAGAATAAATGTAGGCATAAGGCTTTGTTCACATCTTCCATACCAGTTCTTTTCTTTCTTTTGTAGTTATTTGCTCTCTTTTGTCTCATTTTAATTGACTTCTGTACTTTACACAAAGATGTATCACCACGAAACAAACCCTCAAGAAAATGTGCTACCTATGTTACCCTTTGCCTTTCTTGTGGGTGATAGCTCCTATTGATTTCCTTAAAATTTACCACAGCTACTTTCAAGGAAGAATTTTTCATCAACACTCATTAAAATAGGTTATACAAGCCTCTGAACAAAACACAGAAGTCTCAAAAGGCTATTGATGTACTTAGGCATACATTAGAGCATTCACTGTAGCAGCTATATGTGCTAGGGCTATTACTAAGGTGAGGAATAGAGATACCTCATAATGCACATAGAATCCTAGAATTACAGAATGATTTGGGTTGGAATGGACCTTAAAAATCATCTAGTTCCAACCCCCCTGCCGTGGGCAGCAACACCACTAGACCGGGTTGCTTAAAGGCCCTCCCAACCTGGGCTCAAACACCTCCAGTGATGGAGCAGCCACAACTTCCCTGGGCACCCTATTCCAGTGTCTCACCACCCTCATAGTGAAGAAATATGTACCCATACTCCCAAATAGCATTACTACACTAGCAAAACTCAACTGTAGATCAGCTCCAAGATAAAGTCGAACTTCCAAACTTCACTAGTCAAAAGGGATCATTTTTGTTACATTAAATTAAGCATTATATGTAGATATTTGTTTGAAATAGTGGAGAAACAGAATTACTGGGGAGGCCAAGTACCCCCAGCAAAAAACAGCTACAGGTGCAGTTCCATGAGCACTTCATCCAGTGGCAGTTTGAGTAGTTTCTTTCTACCTTATTACCCTCTCAGTTCTGCCATGCATTAAAGAGATTAACTTGCACGTGTTCACTGTGCAGTCACATGAACAAAAGTATCATCCTGGGCCACGATGATTCCCCAGTGCTACCAGCACAAGGATGCTTAAATCAACAGTGGCACTGATGAGAATCTTTAGGAGTGTATGGCAGAACAGCCAGCAAGTCAAGGTATAATTCACTCATAATATTTAAGGCAGTCCCACTCACTAAAACATAGTGCTGAAGAAAGTAATGGAGTCAAGTGCTGCAAGGTCTATAAAGCAAGATTTGGTTCTTTTGAGATTTTTGTGATTTTTTTTTTTTTTTTGAGGGGGAGTATTTTGGCGGGGGGAAGGATGGGAGGTGGTTGTTGGAGTTTTTTTTATCATTAAACCCACTGAAACCTTGTGAAAAAAGCACCATGCTTTGGGATGTCTATCTTCAAAAGTTCTGACAAAATATCAGCAGACCTCTAATACATAAGGACCTCTTTTTTTAGCAGCAATGGTAGACTAAGCCTTTTTTTCCCCCCCTACTTATTGTCCACTCACCTCTTTGCTGTCACCTTCTAGTTGTGCCACAGGAATCATTTGTAGAGCTGCTCTGTTAATCTTAACATTGAATTGCCTGGGGTTTTAAAAAAGGAAGAAGAGGTTCTTTGATCTACATGAATCTGGCTGCAATATGCTGCAGCAGTGAAAACAAGTGGTGGGAAGCAGGAAGGATAAGCATAGGAACTGCTCAAGAGAACAAGAACTGCCAAGAAAAGGTTCCTCAGTACCACAGCCTCCAAGACCATGCTTTAATCTATTTAAGTTAATTGGTAATTAATAACTAGTAAATTTGAGAGAAAGTGTAGCTGGCATTTGAGAGAGGAGAAAAAAAAAGTGGAGCAGAAAGGGCTTTTATCAGGACTACGGACACAGCTCATCACCATCTGCAGAACAGTTAACACTGGAAATAGTAAGATCTGAAAATTTCTCAGGGACCTGATCAATAAACAAACATGTTCACCTAAACTGAAATAGAAATTTAATACACAGAAAAGTTTCTTTTCTAGCCTGCAGCCACCACAAAATGACATCAAGACTTATGTACAGAATGAGTTGCTAGTGAACTCTACCGGACTTTGCATTTAGGCAAATACAAAGAGCACACCATTTCCCACCAATATCACAATAAGACCTCATTTCTATTTAGCAATATTATCACCTGAAGTAACTTTAAATCTGTTGAGTTCCAGACCTCATCGTCTAAACTTGACCCTTAAAACCCATACATCTTCCTCTGCACCAGTCACATAAAATTTGAGCATCAAAATAAATCTACCATATACACATAACATTTGAATTGTTATAAAGGTGATGACCTCAGTGAAATATAAAGAGAGCTTCTGAATAATTTTCTCAGTGCATGAGTATCCAGAGGCAGGAAATCCTAAATAGCACAAAGACATTGATAGAATTAATTTATAAAATCTCTTTTTGTGGAAGACAAGTAAAGCAAGTTTTCAGGATAAAGAAGTTATTCAGAAAATTATAACCATCTCAGAAAAGGGCTTTGAAAGAAAATTACTTTATCACCCCAATTAGAGAAGAGTAATTCAACCATCATCACATCTGTATGCACCTGCAATGCTATAACTACAAAACTAGAACCAAAATATGTAAAATTAGTCAGCAAATTATTCAATATGCACAACATGCACAGAACAATAGGCAGGATTAATGCCTTAAGAGCAGAGGCAACCAGCAAAAGATACCTACCCAATGATGACAGTCTCCTAGAGGTTTCATTACTTGCCACCAGATAAGGCATGTTATTTCAGGTAAGCAGTATGCTTTCTCTCCTCCCTCTCTACAGAGTAATTTTATATTATAGATTAGAAGGATTAGAAAAAGGAAGCTGGGTAAGACCACACAGGGACAGGTAAACTGGCAAGGTATAAACATAATCAAGTCCAGAGACACTGTTTAGAGAAACAGAGTTGCCTCATCCTGAAGTAAGAAAAAGGGTCTAGTGTGTTAGGACATGAGCTGATTATAAAAAGGTCCGAATGCATTACCTCAAGGAAGTCACACAATTAGATCCCCAAAATCTTCAGATACTTAGGCACTACAGGAATTGTGTATTCCTCCCACAGATCTCAGCAGTAAGTTATATACAACAGCAGTGTGGTAGCTGCAATGCAGAGGTAAGACATTAAATATTGTGGAGACACACCTGAGCAGTGTCATTCCTGCAGGACCACTCATGAGATAATTATTCTAAGAGATAAGAATGGGTCTTGATGAAAAGCAACCAAAATTCACAGGATCCTATTCTGGAGTGACACAACTTAAAACAGCAGGACTTTTCTTACAGTATTATGAGTGGTCTAGGAAAAGGCTCATTGTTGCTACTATTTAACAGTTTTTATCTATTCTCTTTGGTTTGAATTGCCCCCACAAAATCCGATTTGTGGCAAGGCAAAATAAAGCAATCTTAGAGTTTACTCCATTTTCTTTCAGCCATAGCTTTCATCCATAACAAATATAAAGGTGGCCAACTAAAATGTGTCTGCAAGCACCACTCTACTTCATTCAATTCCTGTTTTCTCTACACAAGCCTTAGAATCACTGGTACAGTCAAACTGCCCGTGTTTGGTGACAGAAGATGAAATTTCCACCTCTAAAAGGTTTCCAAAGCAGTAAGGCATGCTCTGTGAGAAGGCTCTTTCTAGTTTGAGCTGTATAAAGATGAGATTCACACTCAACTGAAGCTCATTAAAACCACTTTTGATTACTTTTATAATGTATGGTGACATGCCTAACTCCATTAACCTACTGAGGCTTAAAATTATTGTTGTGTTCACTGTCCTTATCAGTAAAGGATAATAGAGATGTCAGAGCATATTCTTTAAAAAAGCTTCCATTTAAATGGGCAAAGAGGTAATTGATCTGGTAAAAGGTTTCAAATGTACTTGGTCTACACTCATGAAAACTTTTAAGGGAGGCTTATATTTTAGAACAGAAAACTTCATAGATTCATGCTGCACATCTGTAAAAATTAAATAAGCAGTGTGGCTTTAAGAACTTCCACAGAAAAAAACATCAGCCACCTAGAGCAGAGACTGAATGCAAGGAAAGCAGAAAATAGAAGCTGTTCACAGAAAAGAAAGTGAATATCACAATAAGACCAATGATTTGCAAGCAGTGGGGAGAGAAGTCACACTGTCACTTTAACTCTGTTCTCTACTCCAAATGCACGTCAGGATTCTGAGCTCATCAGATCCCCACACATTTCTTTCAGCTCAGTATTAACTACTGTTATACCATGGCAGAACAGCTTCATTATGGTTTGATTCTCTCTTTTATACTACTACTGAAATCATTTTAGCATTATTTTCCACTATCACCATTAAACTCTGCTGTCCATTTTCTGTTCTTCATTCATCTACGAGAAGGAAAGCTGAAAAAGCTTCATCACAGCTTTTTTCCTTTCTCTCTTTTTCTTTGCTTCAAATTACCTTCATAGGCATCTAAAGGCCTAGGAAAGTATGCAGCACACAAATCAGACTACCAACAGCAAATGCATCAGAAAGTGCTTGATCTCTACAAGGCTAGGTTTGTTTTTTATTGTTCTGCAGGTACTCTGTACTGTAAAATGAAGACCTGAGAGAAAGTAGAGCTAGAAACCAAAATTGTAGTCTTCTTCTTAAGCCTGTAACAGTTTACATCCCCAAGACTGCCCATTAAAAAAATCAAAACCACTCGCCTTTGTATAAAAGTAAAAAAACCCAAGACATTCTTCAAGTATTTGTAGATTCCCTCCAAGAGGAGGGGCCTGCCTTACTGCCTGCCTCCATACAAAAGCCTACACTCAGGCACAGGGTAGAAAAGAGGTGGGCATCTCTAATAAAAATAAATAAGCAGCATAATTAAACAGGGAGGGCATTATGACTATTATACTAGAAATAGGCAGCATATAGTAGTTTAATAATTGGTATATTAAATAGCAGCTAGACATGCCAGATTTCGTATGTGCAATTTTAACTAAGAGTGAGTCACTGCTGTATACTTGGATGCTATGAACCTGAATTGGGCCATGCCAATTAAAACTCAGAATTTGAAGTGGCTGAACCATAAATGTATTTTAAAAAGTGATCTCTATAAATATTCTTCACCCTGGGAGGTGGGGGGAGTACACACACTAGATGCAGTCTTTGGAAATACAGCTGAGTCATGAGCTAGAATAAGAAAGAAGTTGATCTGCAGAAGAATACATCTGCTTAATAAACTCAATCCACCAAATTCCAAGAGAAATAAAAAAAAAAAAAAAAAAAATTAGAAAAAAAAACTCAACTCTCCTAGCTTTTCTTTGTCTAGAAAGCAGTAAAGCTACAGACAGCTTTCCAAGAAGAGAAGGAAATATAAAGGTTGTAGAACTTAATTGTGTTAAGATGCACAAATACAACTTAATACATCTAGTTATTAAATCTACATAATAAGCATGGGATTCTGCTGTATTTTAAACAGAAAGGTCAGACATTATTTAAAGTAATTTCCTACCCTAGAGAAGTGTCTCTGTCAGCAAAGCTATGACAATAATAGAAACTTCCTGTTTGGAGAAAAATGTTGTGAAACTGGAGTCATTTGACCAGCTCTAGACAGCAGAGCAACACTTCTGCCCTTTCCTTTTATTTTTTTTTCTTTCTTTTTAAGATATGTTTCAGCTGCAGCTAGTCATAAACAATAGCCAGCAGGAGTTTGGCTATGAAGTAAATAATTTTATTACTGAACCATTTGTCTGAAACCTAACATCCATTTCTAACAAGCACAGGAATATGAGACAGGAAAGCTTACGCAAGTAGTGCCGTGGCTCCATGATCAATATTGCCACTTCAAGACTACCGTACACGAATAAACATTTTCTTTATCAAAACAAATGATAGACAGGGCCCACAACTGCAGTGCTAGCCCAGAACAGCTGGTTTCAGGAGCCACAGCCCTGGCCTGTCACATATGCTCAGCTGAAATTAGAAACAGCAGATGTTACGGGTTAAGAGACAAGTTTACAGAAGACACGACTACCCAGAGCATTACTGGAATTTGCTAGCGAACTCTCACTCGGGGAAAGAATTTGTCAGGGAGATTTTTAGCAGAGGAACAGTATGGGAGTTTTCAAGTGCTCAGTTTGTAACAGGTTGTCCTGGCAATAAGCAGGCTGGAGAATGAGACAATGCTTAATTGAGTACAAGTTCTCCAGCACACTTCTACAGTTTCTGTTTTGATGGGAGCAGCCCACACTAGCATACTTTTCTGAGGTTTGAAATGCAGTGTTGTGTCCATAACCACTGTGAGAGCAGTGAGGTACATGCTACTTGCTTCACCTACCTCTTGTATTCGACCTTCTCTCAAACTGATCACCCCACATGGAAAACCAATTTTTACTTTTACTGTCATTTCCCAATCCTCTGACACTCCCTGAAGTCAGAGGGTTTGTGCTTCACTCCCAGCAGGCAGGAGATGACAAAATACAACCTCACTTCAAAACCAGGTCTATTTTAAGTTTAAAGCAAGTGTATTTTAATGCAATGGGGCTTCACAAGCAACACTTTTCTGACTTTCAGCAGAGCTTCTTTACATGTAAGAAGTCTCAAAATCAGTTAACTTATTCTTGGGATGACATTAGGTCTTGCAGTCTTCCAGCTGCTGAGGGTTTGATTTACCCACCTTACCCAAGGGTAGGTTGCAGGGAAAAAAGAAGATACGCACCTGAGCAATATCAGCTCATGGACTGCCACAACAATTCACTCAGACTAGAGCATCTTGGTCACCCGGGGGAGAGGTGTGCACCTCCCCCATTGCTGGGAACTTCTGGCAGGGTCCTGCTGCAAAGAGCAAATATCACTGCCAATCTCAGAAAGCACTGCTTCTTCCACAGAACAGCCTTACTGCCAGCATTTCCTCATGCCACTTGCTGTATCACCTAGGTGAATACTCCTTGTGTGTGGATTCCTCCCGTCCCCCTGCCAACAGCATACACCACCTGACCTTCTAACACTTTCATTTGAAAGACAGAATGAAGGGGAATTAATTGCACTTTTTTTATAAACCAGCCCTATAATAGGGATCTTACGGAAAGTTGTCTGAACATCACTCATGCAGTCATATCATCACTGAAAGAAGAATCCTGCATTCCAGCCTTCCTCACTCATTATCAGAAAGTGGGTAATTGGCATCATTAACATTCTTCCCAGCTGGAAAGAATGAGCTTCTACATCTCAGCTAAACCAGTATGCTGTTCAGAGATGCCTGTTCGGCCACAGGCATTCCATGACAATTTAAATTTTTCATGTATTCCTTTTCTTTAATAAAAACTACTACCTGAAGTATTCCTTGAACTCCTAGGGAAACTAAAACATAATTCAAACAAAAAATAAACCTTGCAACAAATATAAAGCAGCAATGACTATTTTGTCATTTGAGCATGACCTTTTCATATCCATTGCTATGAATAGGAAAAACAGAGTAACTATTAAAATAATCTAACTGCACGAAATCAAAACCATTAATCCATTTATACAGAAAACATACAGTTGAAATTCATGGTAAGTGACAAAAGCTTGGGTTTTTCCTCATGAAAGTTTGTGTGTGCTGTGATTTGTAGGTACATTTTTATGAAAAGACAGTTGCCTTTATATAATTAGATCTCAAGGCAGGAAGACTATAATAGGCAATTATGATTTAGAACTGAGAAAGTCTCACTGGAGTTATCACTACGTCACAGCATAAGTGCATTGCATAAGGATAGTTTTGTAAAACAGGAGAGAACAGCAATCTGGAGGAGAGGCAGCATTCAGCTGCAGACGTTTTTCCACTCTTGGCTATGAAGATGAATGGTTGGAAAGCTGACAAGTGTTCACAGGCGTGACTGACCCCAGTCCTCGACTCAGAATTAAATGGGACATAAGGCTTTAGCTGGCAAAGATCACTAAGCAGGAACAAAAATTAAAACTAAAATTAAGAAGAAAAAAAAAAAGTAATTGGGAATGGCACTGTTTATTGTTTGGCATGGACCCTATGGGATTCTATGGGCTAATAACTGAAAAGAAAGAAAATTAAAAGATAATACCGAGTGTTGTTCCAGCCTGGACAATAAAAAGGAGTAAATTCTGTGTTGCCCTAATTGAAGAATAAATTAGTTTTGTTTATACCTACGAATACCACAGATTATGCCTTAGTTTTTGTAAGCTCCAGTTTAAGCCTCCAGGAAGACCTTACCACAGCCTTTCAGTAGTCAAAGGGGGCCTGTAAGAAAGATGGTGCCATCTTTTCAGCAGGTCCTGTTGTGACAGGATAAGGGATAATAATTTTAATCTAAAAGAGGGTAGATATTTAGAGCAGGTATAAGGAACAAATGGTTTACAATGAGGGTGGTGAAACACTGGCACGGGTTGCCCAGAGAGGTGGTAGATGCCTCATCCCTGGAACCATTCAAGGTCAGGTTGGACAGGGCTCTGAGCTACGTGATCTAGTTGATCTAGTTGGACTTGGTGAGCATTCGTGGTCGCCTCCAATCCAAACCGTTCTATGATAATAAACTGTAATTGCACTGGTGATTCGTTGGTCACTTGCTGAGTGACAGCAGTTTAGTAAATCACTGATGTACTAGTTTTGCTGGGATAGAGTTAATTTTCTTCATAGTAGCTCATATGGTGCTATGGTTTGGATTTGTAACCAACACAGCATTGATGAACAGCAATGTTTTAGCTGTTGCTGGTCAGTACTTACACAGCATCAAGCTCTTTTCTGTTTCTCACATTGCCCTGCAACCAAGTAGGCTGGGGGTGCACCAGAAGCTGGGAGGGAACACGTGGGACAGCTGACCCCAGCTGAGCAAAGGGATATTCCAAATTCACATATAGTGCCATGCTCAGCGGTTAAAGGTGCAAGAAAGGAGGAGGAATGGCAGGATGTTCAGAGTTACAGACTTAGCATTCTCAAGTAACCATTATATGTCTTTACTGGAAATGGCTAAACATCTGCCTTCCCATAGAAGACATGAATGAGTTCCTAATTTTGCTCTGCTAGCACACATAGCTTTTGCTTTTACTATTAAGCTGTCTATCTCAACCCCCAAGTTTTCTCATTTTTACCCTCCCAGTTCCCTCCTCCATCCCACTTGGGGGTAGAAGGGAGTGAGCAAATGGCTTTGTGATGTTTGGCTGCCTACCAGGGTTACCCCAAAACAAGCAGTCACCACTGTCCTCTTCAGTGGAAAAGTGATCTTGATGGATAGTTTTGTCTCTCCTCTTGAAGTGGTGAGTTATAATTTTCTATAGCATGAATAGTATGCTACCTACTCTTCAGCCTGTATATGCTCATTGAGAATGCATGAGAAGCCTTATCAGAATATATATTGCCTGAAATATATGTCCAGAATATATTTCTGGTAAAACAGTGTAGTAATCCCAGCTTCCTGACACCTCATGTTTTCATGTCAAAGCTTTCCTATCCACAGCAGTTTCATTTTATTAAGATAAAAATAACAACCTATACATCCAGTATACCAGCAAAAATATTCCCAGAGCTGCATCTATCAGCAAAACACAAGAGTGCAAAAATTTATACTGCACAAGGGAGGAAGCCTATGTTCAAGTATAGACCTGTCTTAGTCTGAGTAGGTGTATGAGACAGTTCAGATGGTGTTATAGTTCTTGCAGTGTTTCTAGCTAGGGTATCCAAAGAGAGAAATGAGAGGTGGATAATACCAGTGAACTGGTATCACATAATTCACTTCTGTTCTCACTGCCAATGTAGGGCATTTTTTTGATGTAGATGACAGTATCCCTTCCTGCCTCATTTATACTCTTTCAACTGCTCCCAGTTCCCTCAGGAATCTCTTGTGCAACAGTGCAATCTCACTGAGCTGAACTGAAATGTAGACTATACCGCCTACCTGAGAACAAAGTACAACATCCCTTTCATTTGGTGCTTTACTCAGACCTCAAAATTCACACAAAATTCAGCAGAATACCTACGTATGTACTGAAAGAGCCAGGTAAGCACTGCAGAGACGCCTGGCTTGGCTCCAGTGCCCTCCTTTCAAGAATGGTAGTGGGATCAACACTGACGTCAAAGTGAAGTATCACTGGCTTGTAAATTGCTATAGCCCTCAAACAAGTGTAGGAAACAACAGTCGTGACTGTTTCTGAACTAATGCTTCCTGAATTCCTCCTGTAGTACTTGCAACTTGCTCAGAGTTTTGCTTAAACAAAAAACATAAAACCAAAAACACACCAGGCCAAAAAAAAGTTTCTTTGCACTACTGGAACATCAAAGTTATTAGAAACACAAATCACATTAGCAGTAGTATATTAACACTACACTGAATTATTTTAGTTCCTTGTACAAGTCCATTAGTCTTAAAAGTTTAAGGTGACTTCATAAGCTTTAGGTCAAGGATTTTCATCCATTTCCACAGGCTCCTAATGTGAACCAAAGCCTGTAAGATCCTCTTAGCTTTGCAGCTTCTACTCATCCCTTCTCTGTACTGTAACCACAGTACAAATGAAAACATTGAAAGGGTGCAGTATGTATTTTACAAAGACAATTAAGCACTTTTTAAGGCATTTTGGCAAGGTGGTAATGCATCTCCATCATCCTGTCTTCACAGGTAAGCCTTTCCCTGCTCAGAACTTGTAAATACTCTACAGTTTAAAGCCAGCACGTGCATCTCTGTGCAGACCAGACTGTCACCCTTTGTCAGCTTGGTTCACGTCAGTGAGATCAGTGTATGAAGTAAGGTACTAACAGATAAGAGAAGTGTTATTTAAAGCTCATTGATTGGATCATCTTATTTAAAGTTAAAGCATGAAATTCTGAGTCTAGGAGAGAAAAAACAGTCTCTGATAATAGCTAATGTAATTACGTTTTTCTTTAAGCTTTTCATTTCACTTCCTTCTCTCTCTCTTTCCAAAAGAAAATAGAGCTTAAGTAGATCCACCTGTTTACCATATAATTCACCACCTTTCCCAATATTGTCAGCCACATCTTTTAGCTGATCAGAGCCAAAGATAATACCCAGCCACAAAATCCATTCTTTGTTTTCCATTACTAGACCAAAAAGACATTTTACAAACAGCAAGATTTCTTTTTAAGCAGACATCCATCAAAAATGTATTTTTCTCACTACCTTGGCTTTGAAGTTACTGTATTTTCCAATTTCATACATGCTGCTCAATGTTATACAGCGTCAGTCACACCACATGATGTCATTTGATATAGCAGGTCAGCAGAAACAGTCATGTTCAGAGATACTTGATATTTTGCCAAATCATTTGGCACATCTCACTTTCTTATCAATTTGAATTACTAGTAGATCATTCCACAAGAGAGACATAATTATTGGCAACCATTCAGAAAATGGCAGATAGTCTGCTGAGTGCTTGGCTGGCCTTCTCATCCATCGATAAAATGCAATATAAATAGATTTCCCTAAAATAATATATGTCAGATTAATACATGTGCAGTTCTAGCTTACATTTACTATCCTGGGGAAATGCTCTCCAGTTCTTCCTTAGTGAACAATACTTCATTCTACAGTTTCCCTAAAGGCAGCTCACAAGCACTGTTACTAGGAATACCAGATTCTGACCCTGAGGCTGAGATGGTAGAATACTTGTGTAAAAAAATCAAGTATTAAGTGAATGCTACATACTTGTGAGACTAAACATGTATCTTTCATTCTTTCAAGCATTTAATTCTTACAGTAATTCTACACCAGCTACAGTAATTAAAGCATTCTTTAGAACAAATTCTAGATGAACTATCCCTTTATAATTCTACACATCTATTTTTTGCCTCACCTTAACATATTGCATGTAGGAGCACAATAGGTAAGCACTGTTAAATTGATGGTTAAGGTTAAGGTCTGGTTATACAAACTTTGACATTCTTGAAAAGGCCATGGGTAGTGAAAGCAAAACAAAAATCACAATAACATCGTAACATTGGTCAACACTGACATAGTTTTAGGGGATGACAGATCTCTGTGGAAAACACTGCTGCAAAACAAAGCAGAGAGTTTCTTTCTGTGTAGAAAACTTTGCAAGGGGAACTGTACAGGGAATTGTCAACTGACTACAGTTCAACAATGAAAAAGCATATGAAATCACATTGGAAGAGCATTAATTTTAGAGTAAAAGAATACAAGGTCTTCACCTAGTTGCAAACCAGGCTGCTATAACAGAGAAACAACGGCAAAGCAGCATTGGTTCAAAAGTAGATAGACAGGGGATACAGATTTGTAGCAAGCTTGCACTGATAAAAAATGTGGGTCAAGAAGAGAGACCAAGAACTGAAGTCTGATGGATCTGACAGACTGTGTTTGGGAGATATACAGAAAGCTTGCAGATGCCTGTAGACTCACCCAAGGGTAGCCAGTCAGATCCTAGGCTTAAATGTCAACACACTAGAGCCCATTTGTGAAATATAAGCCTCTAAGCAGAGAAGACTTGACATTTTCATGGGTTCCATTGCATAACTGCTTTCATCAAGTATGTTTTGCTACTCTAAAAGCCTTGATTTCAGTAAATCATAATAATTCAAAAAAAGGCATAATAGCCAATCTGTATTTTTAGCAAGTCAAAGTTGTACACTCCAAATAAAGGTGAAATCCAAAGACACTCTGAAATTAATGAGTATCTGCATCCTGTAAGCCTGCCTATAAACAGAAATGTTTGTGGGACTTAACTGACCAGGACAACAAAAGCTGACGATTCAGTGTCTGCAGAGACACTAGGTAGACACACTGTAAACCTAATTCCCACCTTGAAGGAGGCGTGGTAAATAGCTGCTCTCAGCCAGAGAATGATAGCAGTTTGAGACTGAACTAGAGCTTCCCCTGTGATCTGCCAAATAGTGACAATTTTTTCAAGTGAGAATATTTTAGCCTGTGTGGGGAATAAGATAACCTTTAAGTGTTTCAAGGCAGCTAGAAGTTACTCAAGCCTAAACCTAATTTCTACCTACAATTTTACAAGCCCCAGAAAATCAAATGTAAGTTTGAAAGGAAACCAAAAACCTACATGGTCTCAAGAACTGATAAGAAGGCATCAGATACAGCTGTCACCTGTTTAAGAAGTAGTCGTCCATAAAGTGTAACTAAAAACAGGAGCAGAAGTCAGTGTGGAGAGAAAAAGAACAGGTCTATCTGTTGGATGCAACAGAACTATTCCTCTGTAATTCTTAGTCAGTAGCATGGTGAACAGAAGACTCGACATCAACCAAGTGCTCAGTCCTATACCCTTTCTACTCTGCAATGCTGTTTGATTAAGAATATGAATTATAGATCCTTTGAATTTTTTTACTTGGAAAGAGACTACAGACTGTTAGGTAGGAAGAGAGAAATATAGAATATATATGAACAGTGAGCATACCACTAGCAATTTTTTTTTTTTTTCTAGTGACCTAGCCTTTTATCTGTATTAGTTTTGTTCATAAAAGAAAAAAGGGCCACCAGGAATTTTCATCCAGTGAAAATTTCTGAGACTTTGAAATAGTTTTATCCCAAACTTACAATACCAATTATTATTTTTAAGCCAATCATTTATTTCATTAAGGTAATAGTATTCCCATTGTAATTTCAATGCTCCATTTTGAGGGGGAAAAAAAAAAAAGAATTTTTCTTAAAATACAAATTAAAATCAAATATGCCAATTGCAATTAAGAGTTTCAAATTTCATGAGACTCCTATTCCCTTCAGGAACCTATTTCATCAGACCAACCTCCAGCTAGTTCTGTTATGCATTTAACCTATTTCTTTTGACCTGTATGATTCATTCTTGTTATTATAGTTAAGAAAGAAACAATAAGATACACAAAAGACTATCAAAACTGGGATCAGTGTGAACCAAGCTGCTGCCTTTCTTTGGTTGTGAAATGAGATCCCAGCCTGGGGATACTCATGAGAAGGAGCCAGCAGAAAATGGGCAACAGCACAATCATTTCCATACACTTTTTATTTCCATGCCTGTATAAATGAATTCCCTGGATTTGAAAACTATTTTGGCAGGATAGACTGGATAAGATCATTCTTACCTTCTCAAATTGATCAATGTTCACTTTTGATTCTCTTTTCCAAAGGGAATGCAATTCCTATCTTTAGAGAACATAAATATTTCAGAACGACTCACATTTTGACAAGTGATCACATGAATGGGATTAAATATCACAAGAGTATTTATCAAAGCATAATACTACACTGCATAATATAAACTTTATAAGCAACCAGTTTAAATTTTTATAAATAAATTAAATCTGTCATGAAAAGAATTACATTTTGCACATTTTCAGTACAAAATGCTTAAGATTCATGAAGATGGGGTGAAAATGATTTTTTTATATTGCACTCTTAATTGAACAATGCCACATGTCTAAAAATAGACTTAAACTCATCACCTATAACTGCACTTCTTTTCTTTCAATCACCTTCTTTTCCCCCAGATGAAGCTCCCCATAATGAATCCACTCTTTCTTCCACTGACTATAAAAGAAACTGCACAGCAAATGTACGTAAGAGTAGACACATGAATGCGTCATCAACATCAACATTTCTTTACTAACCTTTCTTGTTATGTAGGTGTTTCACCTATGCTAATAGCATATTACCAATTTTGAGTCTATCCTAGACAAAACCAGTACAATGAACAACAGTTTTCTTTTCTGATCAGAGGTGAAGCAAAACAAAAGGTTTGCTGCAAAGGAATATGAGTGGGGTTTCATTTTGTTTCCACAAACAAAAAAAAAAGTGAAGCAAACATTTTAAGTTAAGCAAAATATTTCATTTTCTCCCCCCAAAATATTTTTCTTCTTTCCCCGAACTTAAAGAACAGCAGCAGAATCTCTGGACATAAGCAGACAATGTGGGACACAACCACATACTGTGCCTGTTTCCAGATGTTCACTGGACCGCAAGTTTGAGCATTTAATTCCAAACAGCAACAGTCTGGAAAGCTGAGGTGCTCAGTGGGAAAGACTAGTAAAGCCCTTCACAGCCCCTCTAAACTATACTGGGCAGATTGAGAAACTTCAGTATATACCCTTCTAATGTGCACTGAATTACTGTAATTCGTGTTTTCATTTAAAAGAAGATATATATTTCTTTTAATCAAAAAAGAATTTCAGTATTAACATGGGGGGAAAAAGCAGGAGGGCTACAGTCTTCTGAAAAAGAGCAGGCTGCTTCATTCCAAAATAGCAGACCTGTTCTTTCAACATTATAGTCCAACCTTAAAGTCTATAGCATCTGACTTTCACTTACATCCTTCATTATTATTATAGCTCCATCATTATTATAGCTCCTGCAAACATATTTACTTGTTTGCTTTCTACTCAGATTCAGAATAGCCTTATAGAACACAAAGCTTCTACCTTTCATGAGCATTGGTATAGCACATAAAGACCAAGGACCTTAAACTTTTGGACTAATACTGTAAGCTATTCTGTACATACCAATCTACCTGTGGGATACAGGCTCAAGCCTTGGCTGACTAATGCAAACACAAGTGTCAAGCTTCACAGACTGAATTGTAAGATCATTGTGGAAAAAGAAAGGATCGAGCTGAAAATATGATCACTTAATTATATAGCTGAGTATTATGTAAGAACAGTACAGGCTGATGGCTTCTGAAGGTATTAATTATCATTACTATTTTAAGAAGCATCTTCTGTGTGGATATAAGCCACCACTTATTCATACAGTTTTCTTGTTACAGGTTTTTTAGTGGAATTTGAGCTCCAAGAAAGGTGGGGTTTTTAGCTGTTTCTGGGGGGGTTGGGTGGGTTTATTTTATGTATTTATTCCAATAGGATCATTTTTGTGCTTAACATTGAAAACATATTTTACCACTTTGCAGAATTAAGCAAGAACATGCAATCCAGAGGCAATCCTATAAGACACAATCAGATGGGCAGAGGCAGCAACCCTGAACTTCATTCAAAGAGTTTCACTAAGAATTTCTATGGAATATTAACTAACAGTGAGTTCTTTTAAAAAAAAAAAAAAAACACACACAGAGAACTTTGCAGCACTATGGGAAAAGAAGTCTATAGAAAAATCATTGTTGGCCAAGGTCCTATGTCAACAGATCCCCCACTCTCTCAAATGAAGCTCAGCCCTGCCCCAGCATGGGGAGAGGCAGATGGTCCCAGCATGTTCTCATGCTTGGTCAGGTGTTATTAATCTATGACCAGGAGAGCAGGTGGATGTCACAAATTGCAAGAATTTTTCACAAATCATTCAGCTCTCCAAAGAAGCCAAGTACCTGAATATGCTTTTATTTTGTCTTAAAAAAAAAAAAAAAAAGGAGTGAAAGGAGAAACTGGAAATGCTACTTTGAGCAGCCTCCTTTGTCTCAGTCCTTTTCCCATTAAAAGTTAGAAACACATATTCTTGAAGTAACAAAGCTCTAATTCCAAGGCAAAGGTAATTCAGTAATAACTTTAAAATGTACATTAGTGACACAGGACTGGAAGGCTTTTGAGCCCAGAATTCTGCTGCCAGTGAGCTTGACCATTTATTATTGGTAACAAAAGACTGAATAGGTGCCCCCTTTCAGATCAAAGATACTGCCACAGTCAGAGTGTATTAGTACAAACGTAGCAAGAGACAGGCCTGCCTTGGATGAGGTCAGCATCAGCATAGAGAAAAGAACCCATGAGAAATGCTGAAAATGCTGCTCATCTGTAGAACAGGGAAGGCAGCAAATCCCAAAAGGCAAATTCTGAAGAGCTCAGCTCCCACTTAATCATGTAAGCTAAAAATCAATGTTTGCAGAAGTGCTGCATTTCCAGCAGCCCCTACATGTCTCCTGTGCATGTTCACACTGAAATAAGGAAGGAAAGCTGAAAAGTGAACCCCTGTATCCCATGATCCTGGCCAGTCCCTTGATCAAAACACTAGTTCCTACCACCACAATGGACAGACTAATCACAAAGCCATCCCTGAGACAATAATGTAGGTGATCTTACAGAAGCATGCACCCTGCATGAGCTGAAGTAAGCAAAAGTAGTACTGTAGAAGATACCTTACTGCTGAACTACTCTCAAGCATACTTGAATACAATTCATATATGCTATAATACATTAAAATTGTTCTTTGAGTTACTGGAATTTTATCTGCATAGTTAAAAGCAGCTCTGCTATTTGCACAAGTGAGTCAATGTTTTATTGACATTCCTTGTCTAATAACCACTGGAACTTTTTAAAAATTAAATAAACTTTGCAACTTTAAATCAGTTTGTCCTAATTGTTAAATAATTTCTGCAACACTTTTAACAAAACTCTGAAGGTGAATAGAAATGGACTCTGCATGCTCAGCTGCAATCTGAGCATATTAAATATACAACATTAATGCAGAGAAGGTGGTATATAAAAGGCAGAGGAAGACTCTTGGGGGCTCTCTGGGTAACAGGGTCATCTTGTGCATCTGGTGCCTCATTCAAGGAGCTAAACTCTGGAGGTACAAGTCATAAGTCCTGACATCAGTGTGTGCTCCTGTGCAATAAATTGTGTAGAATCACTGTGAAATCAGCAAAAAATAGTGAAACTTATAAACCAATAAGAAAGTAAAATATAAACTGATGTTATTAATTTAAGAATATGGATATACTATTTCAGCTTAAAACATTTGTGACAGACGTCTAAAGGAGAATAACCAAGCAACACGAAAGCCCACAAAATCCTTTCTATAACGTTTGTTCCAGATTTACTCTATGACAACAGGTGATAATTCAGTGAGTTTTCCTGTGACAACTACTATTAATAAATGCTGGTGCATCTCTTTTCAAAAGATGCAACATATACTGTTACAGCAATATACAAAGACGGTCCATGGGAATAAACAAAAAGTATTTCACTGCACAGCATGTTAAAGAACAATCAGTACTTGCCTAATTTAGGATCTCAGAAAACTGTTTACATGGCAATTTTTAAAGAAAGCTAAACTGTCTTATGTGGGTTTTTTTCCCTTTTTGATTTACTTCTATTTTGGGCCTATAAAGGGTATACTATACTGTGGGGATCATTCCTTCCCTCTTACTCTTCAGATTCTACTTTAGGTGCAGACTGACAGAAGTATTTAAAGCTCACCTTGAGTCACGGGAGAAGAAAAAAAGAAAAGGGAAGAGGGGGGAAGAAAAGAGTCAGTTTAACCAAGTGTTTTGATGAGACTTTAAATGAATTATCGTCCTCTCACATTTATTGTAACATTAAAGGAGGAATATGGAACGACAGGTTCTCCCTCTAAAACTAAACTGAGAATGATGCTTGTTCAGTACTTCAGTGACAAACAATCATTTCAAAATACCCAGTTTTTTTTTTAAAAAAAGAAAACCACAGAAATAAACCACATATCCTCCTGACAGCAGGTTCGTCTGAAGGATTACCATGGTAAACTGTAACCCAGGCTCTAATTGCAATGTTCTCTGAAAGACCATATTACACAAGCCTCATGTAGAGACACTCACAGATGGCAGGTTATTGTCTAGTAAGTCAGCCTGTCACATAATAAGAGGGACAATCTTTTACCAGGATAGCACAGGAAAGAACATACATAATGTGGATCATATATTAAAGGACTCCTGGGTTTAAAAAAAGTCACTAGCTCTTATTTTTACAGTAAAGGTATCATTTTAAAATATTTTCCCTCTTTTCATTAATTAGTTCATCTTGTTATGCTTTTAACTTTGCTCAGCCTCAACAACAAAAATAACTTTACCAGCAAGTAGAGCTACACAAGAGAAAAAAAAAAGGCATGTTTTGAATGAGTATAGAAATTCAGTTGCAAAGTTCCATGGGCAAAAACAGTTTCAAAAAATATCTTCTCTGTGCCAACTACAGTGTCCCTATTCAATATAAATGTCTATAAATTTAAATTGAGACAAATTAATTTTGAAACTTTAAAGGCACACAATATTTACAAGAACATATAATGAAAAGTTTCAAAAAGTCAGTTTCACTCAAGCCCAATGAAGAAAGATGTTTTCCTCAAGAATTCTAAATACTGATACCTTCTATTTCACTTGGATCCAGTGAAATAAATGCAACACTCCAATACTGGCATTCCGGGGAAAAAAATTAAATTGATTTTCTATACTCCACATTAACAATATTTCTTTTAAGATCTGCTTATCACGTCTACCATGTTTTGGGGACAGGTTGGTTTAAATAAGTGAAAGAATTTTAAAAAAAAAAAAAAAGGAGCTAAATCAACCCTGTGTTTTAAGCTAGGCAAATTATCTACTGCAATACGTGCATATTTAAGCAAAAGCATCCTTTCATTACAGAGCCTTTTGGACTAACAGAACCTTCCTTCCAGCCAGGAAATAAGAGGTTGGTTTTAGTTTAAATGAGTTCTTCATTCTTGTTCACCAAGCTGCTCTGCTCAAAAAATTGCAAGAACTGAGAAGACCGGACTGAGAAAAGAGAACTGACCAAGCCAACAGCACCACTGAGAAATAACTCCCAGATCTGTATCTTCAGTAGCAGTGACCCAAGAAAGCTTGTGTTAGTAAACAAACTCTAGATTCACTGGCTAAATACGGGCTAAAAATACTTTAGAGAAGACATCAGCAGACACATTTTGTCTACCAATAAACATAAACCAGCCATAATGTTTGATGGTAAAGGAGATGTGCTATTTCATTTACAATCCAGCTGCAATCTGATGATTGTTTCCTTTGTTAAACCAAAGGTACATTACGGGTTTTTTTTGAGGGGAGGACAATTTAAAAAACAAACGGAGAGAAGAACAACCTCACTATGTTTAATTGTAATGACTGTTTCTGTCTGTCAGCAAGGTCATTCAGTAACTGCAGCACCACAATAATTGCCTCTATTGTTTATTGCATGGGTAGCCCAAGACTTGATATTTTATTACAGTATTGTTGAATAGTAGGAATTGGACAGAGGTTCAGGCAAAGGATGTTGTTATTTAAGCACTACGAATGTGAATTGCTATTTCTTATCTGCTTGCAACAATAGCATTATCACAGTAGGCATTTTCTAGATAGAGACTACTCGCTTTAGTTTTACACATAATCATTAAAATCTAATTGGTGTCAACTTTCCTTGGAGCAGACAAGATGTCTAATATAGTAGTAATTACTGCTTAAAACTTACAGTATCCCAGGCTATTTCAAAGGTAAAGGAAGAAGTAGTGGTACAACAGACACAATCTTAAAATATACAGAAAGCTACAAGACGTGGTCTTTGGAGGGGAGCAAAATCCCACACAAACCATTATGAACAGGCAGTGTTGAGGAGCTGGGGGTGTTTCTCACTGCAATGCACAGATCTGCAAAGCCTGATAATACCAGCCTCAACATTTGAAGCTGTACTGTCACATTGATACAGTCCTGCCTGAGAGCAAATAACCCAGAGAGACCCTACAGTCCATGACACAGTCAATCTGTAAATAAATGGAAGTTGACAACCCTCTTTCCTCAAAAAGCCGGTTCAGAATATTGCATGCCAAAGTATTTGAGAAGTCATGCTGAAGTATTGAGGCAGACACGCTTCACAATTACGAGTCTCTTGCACCGTTTAGCAAAAGAGATTAGCTAATATGTGAAAAAAATAAAAGTTACCTGCCTACAAGGTCTTCTGGATTGCAGGATTTAATATACAAAAGCCCAGTTTCTACTTAAGAATAGGAAGGACTTAAGTATTAGCAGTACTATGTAATTATATTGTGAAGAGTTTATAGAAATTCGTTACATAAGTATCTTATGAGCAGATATGAGCCAGGAGACAACAAGCAGTATCAGAGCACCAAATAGTCTTATGGAATATGCACAGATTCCAGAATGAGGCACCTTTACTAAAATGTGCAGTTCTCAGAAAGGCATTCTTGCTGGGAATAGCTTTAATAAGACTTCAGATGGATGCAAGGATCTGAAACTGCAAGATGAGAGAGGTTTCCTATTACCCAAGCATCTAATAATATAGAAAGAATTTTAATTTCTCTTTGGGGAAAAAAAGGGATTGGGAATTTATTTTTCTCCAGCTTTCATCTCATTGCTGCTGTGGCCCTAGATTAGTATATGAAACAATCAAAATCTCTATGCAAAAATATCACATTTTTTCTCTTTGCAAATGACTTTGTCTACTCTGTTCTCTGAACAGTCATTTTTACCATTCTTTTAACACATACATTTCATCTAAAAGCTGATGAAAGGCCTCAGCTCTGTTAATGTAGGCATCCTTTTATCTGACACCAATGATTTTTACCAGGTCACTGGTTTAATGCCTTTAAGCCCTTGATAAATTAATCATCAGTGAGGTCAAATGATTTTGTCAACTTTGTAAGAATATCTGCAGTTTTGAATAACTGGCTTCCAATAGAAGATCTACAGTGAAAACCCTTCAGCAATTTTTAAAAATCTCCTCCTGTCCACAAGAGTTAAAGAGTTGAAAGGAGTGTGCTACCATCATTACAAGGCCTTATCCCACACTTACAGATGACAAGGCAAAGTGGGGGAGGGGGTTGTCATCAGGGCAACTGAGGCATTTTTACCTCTTAGGAATATACCAACAGTCAAACACCTCCCACAGTCTGCCCCTCTGGACCAAACCCAGAGAAACATTTCAGCTCAGGGTAGTCCTGGCTGATCTCACTTAGCTATATTGCATTTTTAACATTAGGCATTGTTTACAGGCTTACTGAATCAAGCTACAGCACTAGTTTCTGGATGAAAAGGCAAAAGCATACAGTATAAAAATCTTGCACAAATGTAAACACACAAACGTTAATTTAACATCATACATCTTTGTCCATTTAACATGCATTCAAAAAAAGAGGTGGCATTATGTAACAATGTCAGTCTCCCTTCTAGAAATAAAATTCCTTCCTAAAAGAATTAGAATTCTTAATCCAGTTACAAAAGCAGTCCATGTGGGCCTAAAATCGCCGATAACACAGTGCTTAAACGAAGCAAATTTAGAATATTGATGGTTCTCATGACCTGTGAAGACTTTTGGAGTGAAGGACAATTCCAATTACTAAACCATTCAGCACTCAAATAAGGTCTGATTTCCTCTAAAGAGTACTACAGGATCTGGGGAGCCAGCCCAAAACGATGGCTGCAAAACAGATGAGTGCCAGTGGCGTGCAGAACACGCCGGTCCCACCTCGGAACCGGAGGAGGGGCAGTTCCCAGCCCTGCACAATGCTGGGTCCCCCGAGGAGGAAAGGGCGTGGGCAGGGCGGCTGCGCGGCCTGGATCCACAGAGCCAGTCAGCAGACAGCCTGGCCAGGCTGCGCTCCAGGCAAGGTCTGATGTTACTAAAGCAAGACAACAGGAGAAACATTGCCGGAGGCACTGCTACTACAACAAGGATTTGTGAGATGGGGGAAATTGAAAGAAACAGAAGCAGCAGCTGGAAAAGAGGATCATGACAGGGGATGGGTAACCAGTAGGGCAAAGGGGAAGAACAGTGGGGATATATACAAATCTACTTTGAGAAAATGACTACATGTTCTGTATTTTCACAATATTCTTGAAAGTCCAGGCACAATGCAGGAAAGGTATCAGAGAACAGTACACAGACAAAAATGTAACCTCTGTGTTACAGTTGTGCTGAACAAAGGATGAAGTACTTTTCCCTTATACCAAGTACAAATCACTGAAGGCAGAACTGTCTGTAAAATAACAGAATTCAAAAACAAGCAAGAGTGAAGAAGGAACACAGCAAAGATGAAGACTGCTTTAAGACTCGTGTTAAATTCAGTATCTACAGAGATATATAAAAGAGAAAAACTCGTTGTATGTGAATGGCAAGATTCATGCAAAAAAAAAAAAAATACTGTAGTCTGCTATAATCTTTATAGAATCATAAAATTGTTCTGGTTGGAAAAGACCTTCAAGATCATCAAGTCCAAATGTGAACACAGCACTGCAGGTCACCACTAAACCATGTCCCACAGCACCACATCTATGTGCCTTAAATCACTGCAGGGATGGTGACTCCACCACTTCCCTAGGCAGCCTGTTCCAGTGCTTTACAACCCTTTTGGTGAAGAAATTTTTCTTAATATATAGTCTAAACCTCCCCTGGTGCAACTTGAGGCAATTTCCTCTTGTCCTATCAAAATATCAGATACCAACCAGAAAGAGACTATTTATTTCCCAAGATGGAATGTAATGTCTGAAGCTATGGATAAGTGTCTAAGGCAGTTGATCAGATCCATATTCCTGATTTTTTTTCCCTCATTCATTGACAATTTTCTGTTAGTCTGAAAAGCTGGTAAAGTTACAGTATGATATCTCTTTCAGTTAAAACACCTGAGCATAATTGATTGCCATTGCACATTCCTGTATCAAAACTATTCCAAAACAAATGGGAAACTAAAGGCATTCTCAAATAGCATGGGCAAGTAATGAGTTTTCTATTCAGGGCACTTATGTGGAAACCTCAAAACTGGAAAAGGGAAAGGGAGAGAGGAGAGATGAGGAGAGGGAGTGACAAGTCTAGTTGCTTTGACTTGCTTTAGAAGAGTTGTGGTCCTCATCCTTTTTTGCAAACATGGCCAGTACAGTACTTGCCACTGAGCTAAACAGAGTATATTTGATACACAGAATTATAATTTTAATGTTAAGATTGCTTGCTGGCAATTTCTGGTAATTTGAAGCTGTTGTTGCCAGCAAATGCTAACCATCACCAGGAGCCAGATTCCAGCTAAGCCTGTCAGCACTTCAGTTTTTGGCAAACATTTCACAGATAATATTTTGACGCTTCTGTGATCACTTGCTTCAGTCAGATTAGAGATCACAAGCTGAAGTACACTGCACTATAGCACTGTTATCAACAATTACACCCTTCTAGTCTTTGAAATGAAAGAGATTAGCATTGCTTCAGTATCTTAACAGATGTTTCAAAAGTAGTGTACACTCTGTACTTAACGATGGATCATTCCCATCTCCGCATTAGTTTCTGCAAAACAGTCACCTGCATAATGACTCTCTACAGAGCTTCACCCAGTACATTTGATAAGCACATGACTTCAAGGACATTCAAAATGAGGCACACACCTTTACTTCCAGCTTTAACACTGGGAAGAAAATTTTGTCATTTTAATTGTAGGCTGAAAAGCTGGAGAAAGTTGTATATTACTGGGTTTTGTTCTTGTATTCTTTGCCTGAAGATTTGAAAAATCAAATGAGACAAGACCACAGAAACTAAAAGCCAACTCCTTTCTGGGCCAAAAATTAAAATAGCTCTACTACATTTTAGAATGCAACGTTGTTTACACTGATAAATATCAGTGTAACTATATTGGTCCAATATTATCATAGAATCATAGAATCCT
>NW_008610187.1:0-291 GCF_000691845.1 Merops nubicus
ATCAGCAGTCCTGGCTTAACAGGGGAGGTTCCAGCTGACTGGACGACAGCAACTGTGACGCCCACCTACAAGTAGGGCCAGAAGAGGATCTGGGGAACTACAGGCCTGTCAGTCTCACCTCAGCACTGGGGAAGGTTATGGAGCAGATCATCTTGAGTGCCACCACATGGCACATACAGGACAACCATGTGATCAAGCCCAGTCAGCAAGAGTTTATGAAAGGCAGGTCCTGCTTGACTAACCTGATGTCATTCTATGACAAGATGAGTGGATGAGGAAGAGGCTGTGGGT
>NW_008610187.1:446-14580 GCF_000691845.1 Merops nubicus
GTGGTGTGGGATGAAGTGAATTCCAGTCAGCGGCCAGCCACAAGTGGTGTTCCCCACAGCTCAGTACCGGGGACAGTTCTCCTTAATACCTTCATCAGTTATCTGGACAAGGGGATTGAGGGTACCCTCAGGAACTCTGCAGAGCATACCAAGTTGGTCAGATGTGTTGATCTGCTTGAAGGTAGGGAGGCTCTCCAGAGGGACCTGGCCTTGCTGGATTGATGGGGCAAGGCCAGTTGTACAAGGTTCAATAAGGCCAAGTGCTGGGGTAACAACAACCCCAATACAGCACTACAGTCTTGGGGAAGAGTGGCTGGAAAATGCTCAGCATAAAAGGCCCTGGGGGTGCTGGTTGCCAGCTAGTTGCGTATGAGCCAGCAGTGTGCCCAGGTGGCCAAGACCAACAGCATCCTAGCTCATACCAGAAACAGTGTGGCCAGCAGGACTAGGGAAGGGATCATACCCTTGTACTCAGCACTGGTAAAGCCACACCTGCACTACGAAGTTCAGTTTTGGCCTACTCACTACAAGGACATCAAGGTGCTGGAGCATGTCCAAAGACAGGCAATGAAGCTGGTGAAGGGTCTGGAGCACAAGTCTTAGAAGGATTGGCTGAAGGAACTAGGGGGGGTTAGCCTGGAGACAAGGAGTCTCAGGGAAGACCCTCCTGTTTTCTAAAACTAGTTAAAAGAAGGTTGTAGCAAGGTGGGGGGCAGTCTCTTCTCAAAAGTAACAAGTGATAGGGGGCAAGAGGAATCAGCCTTAGGTTGTGCCAGGGAGGCGTACATTGGATATATTGAAAATTTCTTCACCAAACAGGTTGTCAATCCCTGGGCAGCCTATTCCAGTCCAGTGGTGGATTCACCACCCCTGGAGGTATTTAAAAAACATGTAGATGTGGCACTTAGGGACATGGTTTAGTGGTAGACTTGGTAGTGTTAGGTTAAGGTTTGAACTTGACCTTAAGGGTCTCTTCCAGCCAAAATGATTCTATGAGATTTAATAGGAGTGTAGTGCCTAAACCCTAAATACTGAGAGATAGTGTTTCCTTCCCTTTTGACACTGCAGCTCACATCTTTCCAAATCCATTCCTCATTTAACTGTGGATCAGGAGAACAAAAAAAAAAAAAAAAAGAAACCAATGGGGTTTAGAGGGCAGGTCATCAAGCACATCTATCCTGTGCTAGAAAGAACCTCCTGTAGCATAGCATCAGCCATCACACATTAGGGATCTGACTTTGCCTCTGAACAACTGAATAGCTCTTAGCTGCAAAACTGGAAATGAGAACATCTGATTGAAGCCAGGCAAAGCATTAAGAGTATTTCACCAGTTTAAGTCAGAATGAACAGTTTGTCTAAATACTAATGCAAAGAAGCTTTCAGGTCACTTCTGCAAATCTAATAACCAAATTTGATATACTCAGACATATTCCACTTTATATTTTCATATTTATTCAAGTGTAATGCTGAAATTTTCAGCCTGCTATAGCCAAGTCCTAAAAACATTTATGCACCTTTAAAACTGATTTATTCACAAATCTCATTTATACATTAGCCACAAGTTCTTTTAGTAAAAGTGTTTAAGTATGAAAGTAAAAAAAAATTGTTTAAAATATAGCTTTTTAATAAAATCCAACAAGCTTTAACCAAACCTTTCACATACTCTCAATTAAGCTTTTTCCATAAGGCACATGTATACACATTTCAAAGAAGCAGTTAATTATAACTTACCAAATCTTTACAACATTTATAAAACAGTCTTTGGAAAAGCATACTATGAATAATACACAAACATAAATGCCACATTGCAAATTTTAGACAGAACTGTAAATGAAATCTTTATGCATATTTCCCAGATCTTAGTGGCTTGCCTCCACTGGGGAATAAATTGTTACTGGATGCAAGGTAGCTGTAAGATTGCTCTGCACAAAGTATTTAAATGTACTTTGTTAAAGGCAAGCCTAAAAGTTCCAGGGTAAACACAAATGGTTCACCCAATTTTTTTTTTTTTTTTTTAAAAGTGTTTCTAGTAAAAATCATGTAATCCCCCAAATGGAAAAGGCAAGGAAAACACTAAATTGTTACTGGGTATTTCATGAGTGGAAAAGTATCATTTTCCAGGCAAAACTCACAGAGGAATAGAAGTTGGCTCTTAAAGTGTACAGTGGTTCCTTTTTAATTTACCCTAGACAGGATGAGAAGCATTTAATCACAGCATCCCTTAAAAGAAGAAAAAAAAAGTCAGTTAAGATGTATATAAAGAAAATAACAAATATATCAACCATTCCATACTTAAAAATACTACATAAACTAAAGACAAAACCCAGAAGTTCACCAAATACAGAACTTAACAGCCATCGTTGAGCCCATCTGCAGCAGCAGCTGAAGCTCAGGCCTGCCCGTATTGTCTGAGTCTTGCACCACACTGCTGACATTCAAACACGTGCTAAAGTGCAGACAGTGCTAGAAACTGTTCTGCAGCACTCACCTGGTGGCCTAGCCTAGCTGAAAGGCACATTTCACAAAGGCTGGCCAGCAAGGGCAGGGCTGAGGAGCCAACCCAACCAGCCAAGCACAGGTGCTTTGAGTCCAAGCCACGTGGGAGCTGGACCATCACACTGCAGGGAAAAAAGCCCAGGCTGAAGGGCTTAAAGGGCACGTACTGGCAGTGCAGGATGGAGAGCTAGCCCTATGGTTTGAAAGGTCTGAAGTGGTCTGTTTCTGTAACCAACAATAAACAAACTATTTTATGACTATTCTGCATAGGTCACATTTTATTCTCCTTGAGCTTTCATTTTTTTCAAAACCATAACAACTTAAGCAGTGAACTAAACAACAGTATTCTGTTGTTAGTCAATTTGAAAAATGAAGAAAAATACTATCAATGACTCCTTAAAAGCATTCTATGTAGGGCTTTTTGTTGTTGTTTGGGTTTTTTTCCAAGCCAGCAGAAGAGGCACAATTAAATAACACAAACCCACAAACAAGTTTTTAAGAGTACACCATTAACAGAGTTAAATCAAGTAACGATCATTTTGTTGAAATCAAGAAGAATGTGTACTTAAAACAAGTAACATAATACTGTTCTCTGGCACTTAGCATGGTTTAGATCACTATTTATGTAAGAAAAGCAGCCTATACAAGATATTTATGACAGCACTCCACATAAATAACTCAATCCCTAAAGAAACCACTGTACTACTAAAAGCAGCCTGTGTAAAGTTTAGTTCCTTGGCTCATAAAATCTAAGAGACAAATGAAACCAAAGAAATTGAATGCTGCATATAACCTAATGTGTTTCTGCCCCGAACTTAAAAGTTACTGTTGGTAGGAAAGACAAGACCAGTGACTAGCAGCTCAACTTGTTCTCTGTACAGAGCAGAACATTTAAAAAAAAAAAAAAGAAAGAAAAAAGTGACTGAGACTGTCAGAGGGCCCCAAGAACTGTAAGAACTCAGAACACTACTTTTGACTCGGTTAGCTTGAGATGCCAGAAATAGTAAGATGATAATTTGAAGCCTGAGTTCAGTTAAAGTATTTAATCCATCGCAATTATTAACTAATCTCTTTTTAAAAATCCCAACACCTTTATTTGGCTTAATCCTTCCTAGATCAAATCTGAAACTTCAAAAAAAAAAAATAAAAATCTGTAGTATAGGTTTTTCAGCTAAGTTACAGAAACACTACAGGAAGCTATCAGAAAAAAGGGATACACAATACTTGGTGGTTCCCCCCTGCTTCTCCTTCTACTAGGAGAGAAAATCTCATTAAGAACTATATAGACATGGAAGCACTTTTTTTTAAAAAAATAAAACACCACACTGCTGGAGGACTAAACTACATATTATATGAAACATTATGGAAAAAATATATTCTTCTGTTTATTTGCATGTGGTTTCACTATGTGTTTGGCTAGTTTTCCTTCCCTTTTTGTACACACAAGTGTGGGAAGAAAGAGAGAAGCTTGCCAAAATGAAAATTAAGACAAAGGGTTGCCTTTGTCTCTCCTAAAAATGGAGGAATTCAGAAGCAGACTTAGCAGCTGAAACTATGCTTATTTGTTTGCTTTTAACTAAGACCTCAGATCCACCTTCAATTTTGGTATTGGAAAAGACACTATGGCATCAATGTATTTTTACATCACTGGAAAATTTAAATAAAACCTCAATTTATTTTCAGTGATGAAAAACAGAATGAAATTTAACAAAGAATTACTATGCACTTGTATTTAAGGCTTATATTAAGCATTACTTTGAGTTCAGTGATGTCACTTGCTACAAATGAAAAGGCAAGGGTGTGGGTTATATTTTTTCACATACTGAATTAAAGGGCTTCTTGTCCCTCCCTAGCATAAAGACAACTGATTTTTGCCAAGATGGAAGTTGTTATGCAGACTCACCTTGCAAAAGGAATATATGACAGACTATACCTGAAAAAAGAGAGAGAAGTATATTTGACAATGTTTATGTCTCTCCTAGAGCCAAATTATTTCACTTGTAGTCCAGCACCAATAAAATCAACCTGTTGTAACAAAATTTTAAACAAGGCTACCTACCCCAATTTAATGCTTACCTGTAAAAAGATGAAACAGTTAGACAAGAACTAACCATAATGCCAAGGATTTTATGGTTTACTTTTTCTTGGTTTTATTTATTATATAGTTCAAAACTTCTATTGCATGCAAACTTAATAAAAGATTTACTACAGACAGATTCAAAAGGAATGCAGATTTCTGGGAAAACTGTATTCTTCAGGATGATAGAGACAACTTTTTCCAGCTTAAAAACCAATATACATTACTATGCAAATGTACAGCTAGCCATATTATTTATGTACCTCTATATAGGGATCTGTGCTGTAGTATGAATAATAGACCACAACTGCAACGCTCAAAACAATTGAGAATTCTCCTATCCTCTGAAACTTCCTTCTCACAAGCTTCCAGCCCATCCTGACCAAGTTTTAGGGCACTTAAACGTGAAGCTGTGTACTGTAAACGTGCAGAACACAGTCCAAGTCAGCAATGTTCCCTCTGTAAAGCATCAAGCATTTACCTGGGTGCAGCACGATGCCCAGCAGTCCCTATCCTGAACAAATGGTTATTTGTCCTCGGATCCAAGTTCAGTACAGACACTGTGTATTCAGGGCAAGTTCAAACAAGAACTGTGGTCACCTTGGGTGGCCTAAGAGTGAGTACCAAGTCATTCACCTGGGACGAGGAGACCAAGTATGCTCAGTTGTATCTCCATGGAGAATGCAGTAACTTCCAAAACTTCTGCCAGGCTTGCAAGCATTCCCAAGCCCAGCCCTTGAGCGCATCTGGATGGTCATCACAGTGCTTGCTGCACTGAATTTACCCTCCCAGTGCTGCTCAATATTCTTGTGGCAGGACACACCTTATGAAAACGTTATTTAGATCCTTTCACTTCATAAATGAAAATTGAGTTAGGACTCAAAAAAAAAGATAATCTGAAGAGACGTGAAAGTAACCATATTTTCACATAAAACAGAAAAAAAAGCATGATTTTTTTTTTGCATATATAATCCTTTAATAATGCTTCAGCTAAGTTCACATATTGCAGAGCATACCTAAAATTACCATTTTTGCAAGATGATTGCATATAGATTTTGCTGAAGTTACACAACCTAGCTTAGAAAAACAGACTGAAGCATACTTATGTTATGTGAAGTGTGTGTATATATATAGGTTTAAATCATGCGAGTGTAGGAGCAGGGAGAAGAAATTAAAATGAATTTTAAAATCTTACCAGGTCATTGCCAAGAACTGCAATATGCAGAATAACATCGCCAAACCTTTTTTCTTCCACTAAGTAAAAAAAAGCAAATATTGGAAGTTAATTCATTTTGCACCAATCTATACTGCAGAGAATTTGGAGTCTTTTCAGTCAAAAATTGAGTTAACCAATGATGCCTGAATTTCCTTGTCTGAATTTGCTACTCCTTTCCAATCTTAACACATTTTATTAATTTTATCTGTCACTCCATTAGCATCAGGCTATGAAAACCTTCTCTAGCTTTGAAACAGCATTGATGCTGACACTTTCACTTTTATTTCTGACATTGTACTTCTGCAAATATGGGAGTTCACTTCAGCTCCATATTATACTTCTCTGGAACATACCTACAGCCAGTTTTTTAATCAAGGTGACTGAAGGTACTTGTTCTGTCTCTATCTTAATATTCTGTACCCATGGTTTCTGAAGACCACTGCATATTCTCTCACATTTTGCGACATAAGCAGATGTTGCTAAAATGAAAGTGTATCTTAACTTGCTTTTCTTAATCCAGTTCTTATTGCAGAGGTCTGCAGACTGAACTGATGATCTATATTTTGTACTCTCATCTACATCACGTGCAGGTGGAAGGCTGCATTTGCTTTGTAGCCAACAGGTTCACCACTCTATCTAAACTGAACTATAGTTGAAAACAAAAACACCACACACAAACTCATCTTTCCTCAACAACTGAACTGCATGTTAAAGGCATAATACAATTAATAAACTAACCAGATTGCTCTTTAGAGGAATCAAATATTCTCACTTACCCAGAATACAGCACAGAGAGTCAATACTAGACAAAGCTGGGGGAAGATGAAAGGAGAGACAAAAAAAAGAAAACCATGAACACTGAAATACAGAACAAACAACAAAGCAAATACAGTAACAGTTCTTCAGTGGAGAAGCAGCATTTTCAGACCTGAATCATGAAACAAGCAGAGCCAAAGGCTGTCACATAGTGACTATATCCTGAACTTCATGTAAAGTGGTGCTTTCCAAAGCACAGTACAATGTCCCAGCCCTTCTGGCTGTGGAGCACAAGTCTCAGAGGACGATGCGTGAAGTGACGTCAGGAACAGGGACGTGTATAACCAGGCTCCATAACCTTATGTGTTAGGTCTATTAAGAGATGGGCTTAGGCAATAAAGCTTGTTTGAAAGCAACCAAGTAGTCTGGGAACTCCTATTCTACTATTTCAGCATACAGTATCATTTTGGAGCTAGCATTTGTAACATCAACATCTGTCAAGAAAGGTATGTGCATTGCTATGAACGACCCATTATTAAAAATACTCAATTCATAATCACAGTGTTTGGCAAACACAGGCTCTGCTGCTTCTGCCCGTGTTTCTTCATCTTCTGACAGTAGAAGAGCCCACTAGGGAGCAGCTGCCTCACACAGTGAAAAAGCTCACAGCAGGCTTTATTCCAGCCATGTACACATCTTTGATGGAACATTACGACGATACAGTTTACAATGCCAAATTAATCACACCACTTGTGCAAGCTCAACCACCACTTTGAACTTTTCCACTAAATGTCATCTGACTCCCTCCATTTGCCATTACACATAGTAGAAAACAGAATGAAACTAATTTTCACTGAAAGAAATTTCTTGGTGTTTTATTGAAAGAAATAAAAACACTCTTGAAGCTTTTTTGTCATCTTTTTGTCACTATGTCTGAGGACAGTGAACAACAGGATCACCAGAGCAAGTAATTTTTTGTGCTGTCTGTCTTAGTGTCTGGGTTAGGCCCTCAAATTAAACAGGAAAAAGCCCACAGCTGGGAAGTGTTGGAGAATTCATGCTCAGCAAACACAGACTCCAGAGAGCTGGAGATATTCTTGGATATTCTTACAGCTTATCTGTGAAGCATATCTCCTCTAGGACTTTAACAAAGCTTGGAGTCCAAGCAAGCATCAAGTCACGTCTCTGAAAGATGTGGGCAAATGTGAGCTTCTCAAATGAGATGATTTTTTGTGGTTGCATGAGAAAGAATATGCAACCCACATGACAGCCATCCAGAAAGAATTCATGAAGGGTTTCTTATCCATATCAGCTGTAATTAACTAGAAAATAAAGTTATATGATAGGGAGAATAGGACAGCCAACTACATTTCAAAAAAGTTGAAACCAATCAGGAGGAATGAGAGAGAAAATGAGTACAAAACAGCACCAACAAGGGCAGGAACTTGTTTTTAACTACCTAATATACAGTGAGTGTTGGGACAGGAATTCTGAGATTGGGGGTGTGGTTGTGTTTTCCATCCTCCTGGAAGAAGGAAGGATGGTCATAGAAGTAAAGGAGCCACAGACCTCACAATGGAGGATTGTAAAGCTGAACATGTGACTTCCCTGACTTTGAGGAAAGAAATCCATTTTCTCCATTGCTCTGAAAGTGCTGAACCACTCTGATCTGTACAGAGCTGCAGCCAACAAACAACTGTCAAGCTAGACTTAGTGACCACTGACTTTTCATGGTAGCTGAGAAATGTCTCTAGCCTTGTTCTTGAAGAAATTGCTCTAGAAAATAAATTTTAAATAATGAACCTAATTTTAGCATTTAGTAAGATCTATTTAGTAAAGAACATTTTACTCTAGGTGATTAATTTAAAAAGTCATAAGCAACAAAAACACAGCCTCATAGAAAGGAGTAAGATAATCTTTCTGATATACAGAGATAATCAGCTTGACTCTTAGTATGACAAAGAGGTGGACTGAGAAGTAAGCTCCCTTTAGTAAAGCCTCAAATTTAGCTCTGAGGCTAAAGGAAAACTTTTTAGCAAAACGAAGTAAAGATAGTGTATTTACCAACATCACAACTGTAGCTATTAATCTTTTTGGATCAAACATTGCTTTCAGTTGCTTCAGTGGCCCCATCAGGAAACAGGTACTAACGGGAGGGAAAAAACAAAACAAGTGGTAAATCACTTTCAAATAAATATCTGTAAAAGACAACAGGCAATTAAACAGTTCCAATAGTTAGATCACTACAAAGTTTTAAAAAGGCATTTCAGTGTTTAGCAACAGAGACTGCACAGAATAAAAGGCAAAATTCACCATTAATTTAGCCCTGGAAGCAGCTTATGCATTGACTGACCCTTGGACATGAAAGTCTTTCCAAAACATTACCACTTGTAGCAGAGTGTTGTTAAGTTCAAGTCTACCGAGTGCTGAGGCTGCTTTAAGAGCCTACTTACCAGAACACAAAGGATACAAAGACTGAAACTCTGTAGAAAATTTCTGTTTAACAATAATCTTCCTACCCAGGCAGCATGCAGGTAGCTACAATCAAGATTACACAGAGGCTCTAACTCTTTGCCCAAAATCAGCAAGAAAAAAAAGACAAAGTTCAGCCATTTGTATTAATTCCTCCTGCTCTCTTCTGTTCTCTAGTTAACTTGAGGGGTGAACAAAAACCACCAGAAATGCTATGCTGTAAGCATCTTTTTCATGCAAAGAAACTTGATGTGAACTAAGAATTCACCACTGTACTAGTAATTATCTTGTGGTAGTCTGAAAGCTTTACTGCAGATCAGGAAACCTACTTTAGCTCCTTTTCTAGTTAATATTTATTTATATGAAATGCAATGATCAGTAGCAGGAAAGAGTTTGGTAAAGCCTGGTGAAGCACACAGCTTCTAAGACAGAAGAAATATGGGAATCCACATCCCAAGCAGTAAACTGAACCCATGGTCTTCCACAGCCAGATGTTCCTGCACCAGCAAGTTTATGTATATAGCCCTTTCTCTTTTTTTTTTCCTTAAGTTGCATAGAGGGCAAAAGTCCATATTACACAGAAAAAATGTTTTCCCAGTTCAACAGGAAAAAAATGTTCTAAATTCACAGCAATTTAAAAAATACCAAGAAAAAGTTAGTTTAATCTTGGCTCCTGGGCTATACAATTAAATTTAAAAAAAAAAAAAGACATGAAGAACTAGAATAAAAAGTTAGCTAGCTAGTAGAAAGATAAGGATGATGAAAATATGAAAGTATTACAAACTCTTCTAATAACAACAATTAAGAAACCATACCTGGCTAATGCAGCAATATTTCCCAAGGTGTAAAACAGTGCAAAAAGTTTGATTCCCTGTGGGAGCCATAGCAATGCTGTTCCCTATAAAAGATACATTAATTATATGGTTTTAATTAGTTAATTCAATTCACTTAGATTGTATAGACTATAAATATATTTTCAGACTACAAAGGATGTCATAGCAGAATACACTGTTCTCAGCTTTGTAGTAGTCAATATTCAGCATGCTTCTATTGCCACCTACTGGTAAAATAATGTGTTGATTTACTATATTTCAATGTTTTTACAACTAGGAAGGGTGGACTTATATTGTTTATAACACTTCCTTGTACTCTTTGCATTCTGACACTTTCAGTTCTGTTACAATGTCCCACTATGCGTCATACACCTTCACACACAAAGGATACAATGTCATAAAACCACACTAATACCCATCATCTCCTTTCTCCTCCAGTCAACCATCTGGACTCAGTGTGGACATACACTGAGACTGTAAAGAGAAATAGTTTAGAATTCTTACTTCCAGACATCTCTTAATTCTACTAAGCACAAAAAAAAATCCAAAGCCTTCTGCTGATCATGGTCCTTATGATGCTCAGGAAAAAATAAAGCCTAAACTAGAAAAAAAAATTGTTTTCATTTTGTTTAGGCTTTTAACTTTTTTTTTTTTTTAAAGCTGTGATGTGGACACTGTCAAAAGAAAAAATCAACTACATTGTATCCAATTGCAATTTCAGTGGAAATCTGCAGTGCCAGTTTGCAGAGACCACAGCACAACCAGTCATGGAAAGCTGCAAGAGAAGTGTGATCATGTTTGCAAGGAAAGCCTATGGACATTTTGCAAAGAGTAGATTAAAGAAAAAAAAAAAACCTGTGTAATTTTCACTAGCCAAGAACATAGTAAATATACCAAGCGGTCCATAAGCTGAAGCAGAAGTTGCTAGCTCTCAGCTTCACTACCTCCAAACTCTCCAAGACACAAGGTCCACAAACACACTAGCAGTTTTGACTCTTATCAAGCTCAAGGTAACTGAAAGAAGCCAAGATCCTCAAGCCTTTTATCTGTTGTTTCATTGTTTGACATCATGAGACACAGAATAGGCACAAAGATTAAATAACAGAAAAATAGCAGCAAAAAGAATGATGTTAACCTGTCCAGAAATAGATGTTAAAGCACAAACGTGGTGTGTACTTAAATCTGTGACTATGCAGGTTAAATATTACTTGTGGAAAAAAAAAAATTTCAAAAAATGAGTAGGGGAGACAACCAAATAATGCTTAAGCAACCTTAAAGATGAGATTCTCCAACCTAATCCTGAGCTCTCTCCCTAGAACTTGCCTCTTCTCTTAACACAAGCATCTGCCCAGAGTTTGTGTCACTGCACCTGGCATAAATATAATGAGCTAATTACCACTTACATAAGACCTCTCATAGGTAAGACCAGCATTGCTCTGGTTTACCTCTAGGTCTCAGGAACTCTAACCAACTGCAAGTTTTCATAATCAGAAACTTCCATTTGCAGAAGAATCCATCCAGTTGCTACCTCTAAGTAAGTGCCCCAAGCAATCAGTAAGCTGCTCCTCCACAGCTGCTTTTTCCTGTCATAAGTCTCCTTAGTTTAAAAACTTTTCAGGGTAAATGAAAGAGCACCAACAGTCATTTGAATAATGCCAAACCCAGAAACGCATGCACACAGGCCAAGTTTCTCCATTCTGCCACCCAAATGCATCAAGTCAAGGCAACCTCAACAAAAACAGCCAATGTCATTCATACACATTAGCCAAAGGCTGCTAACTAGCTTACATCAAAAGTCACACTCTGAGAAGAATCAACATCTTACTTAATAATAATTAAAAAGTAAAAAGACAGAAAGAAAAACCACAAAACCAGCAGTCTGGATACTTCCCAGTGATGTTTCACCTGCTTCTGGGACTTTCTATAGAGGTGAAGAACTGTTTTGTACTGAAAATTACCTGCATAGGATTTTGACAGATCAAATCAATCAACTTTTACCTTGCAGGCTTGAGCTTCCTGCCATCATCTCAAGTTCAAGAATGAGCAAATTATTTGCTGGTCATAAGATAACAGAAGTGCAGCAGATTTTTCAAGCGTCCATATGCTACCACAGTCGTCACCTATTGACCTGAGAGTGTGACAGGTTATGTCTGTGGTGTCTTCAGCCTTCAAACACCTTTCAATCTTCCCCCTCCTTTTCCCCTTTTATTGGGGAGATTAAAAATAAGATGGGTACACACTGAACAAGAGCAAAAGCTCTTTCCTAGTACACCATTCACATATCTAAACTAAAAATATAGCACATTTTGTCAGTGTTCAAATCTTTTGGTAAGAAATTTTATTATGCTACAATAAAAGTGCTGAATGGAAGCAAGATGGTCAAAATCATAATTTACAGAACATCCCCCACATGCTCATCATACACTTAATGTCCAATTATATTTACAGATGCATAATTTAACAATCACATATTAAGTATGAATATGAATGAGGTTCTACTGTAGAACATTAATAAGGTAAAAAAACCCAAGCACTTTACTTACAAGAATAGAACACACAATGCCAGCAACAAAACATATGGCAAACCATCTGACCCGAGTACCAAAGCTGAGTGTTGAGGCATCAAGGACCTTAACAGGAGGAGAGAAAAAAAATAAAATAAAATTTACAAACCCAGTTTTGACCAATCTGAAGGACATTTATATCAAGCAAATTTTTAGCCAGAAGCAATTACTTCACCTTGCTTAACCGTTGCTTGCCTATTAATACTTTCAGTTTACAAAAATTTTATTAGCAATGTGGAAACATATTTCCAAAGCAAACAAACAAGACAAAAGCTGTGAAGTATATCCTGGCACTCAAGCAATACTGCTCTGCTTTGAAACAGGCTTTCTTATTACCATGCAATTACAAGTGAAAATTCTCACAGTTGTACCAGAGCTAAAGAATGACTGGACCTCCCAGCAACCTGCAGAGGAACACATCTGTGTGTGCAGCACTGCACGTTCCCACAGACACTGCTGCTGTTCCCTGCCACTCCACAGGCTCCACTGTCCAGCCCAAGCATCCCTGGCAAGCATGAGGATTCTGGGTCAACCCCTGCTGCTCGAAGAGGGAAGGTGTGGGCAGACTAACACAGCTAACTTGCTGAAAGGGATCATTTCACTTCCTGCTTCTCCAGCGTGATTTTGGAACCTTCAAGACCCATTAATGAGCTGAGCTGGATGACAACGCATGAAGGGGGAGGAGAACGAGCATTCCTTCTGTTCTACGCTAGACTAATGAGCCAAACCAGATCAGCAAGGTGTCAGAAAAGCACCAGGGCTAATACAAGGAATGAGGCAGGGCCATATAGCTGGCAGAAGAAAAGTCCCTTTCAGCACAAGTGGCTTGTTAAGATATGCTCAGCTCATCTTGTCCACCCATGCTGCAAAAACAGCATATTTCAGCTTACTCCAGGTCACTAATATTAAACATAATTTCTATTCTAAACTGGTCTATTAAGTGAAGTGTTGCTTCAGCTTATATAAGATGACTACAAAAAAGCTAAATTTCCCTATATTGTTCAGATGGCAAAAGCAAACTTGCCCTCTTGTTATCTACTTTACAGATATTTTCAATCAAGTATTAGCCAAATATACAAGTTAGGGCTTTGTGTTTCTCCTACTCCTGAGAATTTTCTCTTTCAGGCAGTGGTGAGCAAATGAATGGAATTTGCTTATGCTCAGAACGATTTCACATCTGTACAAATGAAGACTCCACATCTAATTTAATTGAAAAGGGCCACATACAGGCATACATGTATGTGCTGTGATGAACCAGCATCTGAATGTATGTCAACAAGGAAGAGCATGGACTACTTTCTACCTATAAAAGAATTACCAACCTTGTTTAAGGGGTGTCAGAATACTAAACCAAATCTTTTACACTTGCATACTGTCCAAGCAGATACAGACAAGATACAATATTGTTCTGAATATTCCCTCCCCTTCTCTCCATTCAGGAGCTAAGAGAGAACTTCCCAAAGGTCAGAACATGCAGCTTACCTCGTTAGGTCCAACTCTTTATCCTTATGTATGCATTAAGAAATAGACAAAAACAGTAACTGAAAGATAGTTTAGTATTTGAAATCATATTTGATAGTTACATTCATGAATGTGTATCCACATAAGAAGTACAGGAAGAGCTGGTAAGACAACTGAAGACAGCCATTTGGAACATACTTGATGCTTATTCATGCAACTAAACACACATACAAAGTAAAAAAAAAAAATTCTATTACAT
>NW_008610187.1:14611-18601 GCF_000691845.1 Merops nubicus
CTATCTATTACACTATAGCTTAATGTGTATGGGCCAATACTATCAGGACACCAAACACACATTTCAGATTGCCTAGAAAACAGGGAAAGGATGAAGGTAAATAGTTTCTTCAGGTGTATCAGGCACATTCCTGCCACTTACTGCTATTCTACTTCTAGTCTCAATATCTGATGGCATTCATGAAACACCCAGTTTTCATATAAATTTGAAAATAGCTTTATCTTCATTTAATACCCTAACAGTTATTAGGTGGAAAAAAAATCAATGCCATAAATAAAGGAACTACACAAAGGCTTGGGAAAAAAGTGCCACAAGATTTAAAATATTATTTCAAAACTGGTACGTTTTATGGATTTAACTCTGAAAAATGTATATTGACAATGCACATTCTCTGTAATAATAAAACTAAATTAAGTGGCATCAAAATGAAGGCTGATCCTCAAACCATTCCTGATGTCATCACCATTTATGTTATTAATAACATAAATATATATAATTAATTCTGGTAATGCATTTGCTTAGTCCCCGATACCTGGTAGTTTTTAGGTTTCCTGGAAGCAGTGGAACTGGTTACATCTCTGAGATGTCTGTTTCATCCCTGCAGTGAAGCACCTTGCTGCAGAAGTTGAGTAAGAGGTACATAGTTCATCTACTTAAACCATGACTTGAGCTTGTGCTAAAATGCCAGGCTATAATCTGTAAAAGCTGAGGATGTGACAGTGCCTGCCTGCTGGTTGTGTCTGCTGCAGGAGCAGCAGCTTCTGTAAGAGAACCTGTGAGACACCCTGAAGTCACAGCTTAATTTCTTACACCTATACTCAGAGACTACAAACCAGAACCGTAAGAGAAAGTCTAAACTGCCCATGCAACAAAAGGAGGAAGTGATGTAAGGGTGGTCAGGAATTCTTTTATTGTCTGCATAGCAGTGCAGCTGATCCCAGATAAGAACTGGTATTGCATGCTATAATTCTGCATTAGCAGAAAGAAGCTTTTGCTTAGGTGACTGAAAACAATGGCCATGCCAATTCCATGTCTGAGGCAGGATTCACACGGAGAGCTGTGCAGTGGTGGCAGCAAGGGAGTTCCTGTAAAACACACCCTCTTGCTATACTGCTCATCAGCTTGTTTCTAAGCAATAAAAAGAAAAAAAAAATAGAAATCAACAAACAGAAACCCTTTGCTTCCTATAGCTAAGCTTTAATGCCAAATTCCTGGGCAAGAAGCAAGGATTGTTATTCAGGGGTTATTTGATGAAAATATTACAGGAAAGAAATGACCAAGACATCTAGAAATGAAGAGGAAACCCTAAGTGGGAATTGGAAACCAGAAGGCAGACTTCCTGAAACATAAGGATTGGTCTTGCAGTAGTCCAACACACAAGCTGCAAGCCTCACAGGTAACAGTGTCCCTACTGAACAGCTTGCTAATGACACGCAATAAACCATACAAATGATAATCTACAAGTCTGCCTTTGACCAAAAGCTTTTATTACTGTTTTGAACATCTACCTAGGCTTGCCCAATGAACGATCTTAAAGAAGTTTTCTGTGTGGGCAAACAAACAAAATCTAACTCTTTCTTTTACAGGTTTTAAGAAAGATTCTAGAAATTAACAACTGCAAATGTTCTTGATATGAAATTTAAAAATATGCAAGTAATAGAGAAAAATCGAACTTCAAAAAAATTTTAAGTACATTTGCACAATCAAGTTCCTAAGCAATGTTAAAAAAATATTTCTAGCAGTATATTTTCATCTGCCCCAACAGGCTTCCTGGTATGTATTTCTATCAATACTTTAGAGTACGATATAAGAAATGTAAATATCTGGTCAACTCCTCATCACTAAAATCTTGTTGAATGCTTTAAGCAGTTGTCAGTCATGAAACTAGAGCCACAAACAAGCCAATGTGTCAATCAGACTGATTTTATATTAGTTTTGCTGTTGATAAAACTAAACAGCATAATGCTGCCCTGACATCACTACACTGGTAGATTTACAATTTATTACTGATTTTTTTGGTAATGAATTCCTTTAATTCCTTTTTAGATATATTTAGGATAATTGATCTATTTGCAGCAAGAAGCAACAGCTGATTGTCTAAAGAGTTCAGAATTACAAAAAGACTTTTGAATTGAATCATCACACTGTTGTCTCACTATATACTTTCCTTCTACCTTATTGACAGGAATTACTACTGGCTCCACTGTAACACTTCTGCAGAAAACAAGGAGCAGCAGAACACAGAGGTATTATGAACATGAACCATATGATGGCTATTACACAACTAGCAGCTATTCCAAAAAGAGGGCCATTGTTTTTAACCAAACACATGACTCGCTTCCAGAAAGGTCATCTAAACCTGCTGAAGATTTTACACGTACTCCATAACTTTACATTTTCTTTCATAACCTAACCTCTTAAAAAGCATCCTTCTCTACATGGGTACACACACTTCTTTGCTCTATTATACACACTTAAAAAACAGTCAATACCATTCAGCTGGAAAGCTATAGATTTAGTGAATGCCACATATGAATTTCCTCACTAAAAAGAGGTTTGATTTCCAGTGTTCTAGAAATACACTGCTACTTTGAGAGAAGCTTACAGCAGAGTCATTGCCTGACAGAAACACTTGAGTTTTTCTTCAGTAGGTATTTACTTTAAAAGAAGATCTTTCTGGTTCACCTTCTCAGCATGAAGCTCCTTTGTACTAAGCCAGAGACAGACGCATGCGTTTTCTTCTATCATGTACAGGATAGACCTTAAATATGGCAGATTTCTCCTATTTAAAGTCTTCTCTGGCTATAACATCACCAACAAATCACATATAGCTTAGTTACTGACACTTAACAACCCATTCTTAGCTCAGTTCTCTCCTTCTCAAGATACACAACTCAAATACAAAAGCATTAAATACTTCGGCATTTTATCTGTTGATTTCTGCCTTAAACATCAGAGCGGCAAGTCAAGAACTCTGTCACTGTCACGGGTCTCATGCACAGCGTGCCTGGGGATGGCAGATTAACTCCATTGCTTAGAAACTAACAGAAACGCAAGTATTTCTTTGATAATCTTGTGATAAGATCAGAATGTGAAGCATCCCTCCCAAATACTGGCAGAGATAACTACACTGCTTCCAGAAACACACGTAGATACAATTTAGCTGCTGTACTGTGGCAAAGAGGCCGAGTTCTCAAACCGTGACGACCGGCAGCAAGGCAGTGCAGAGACAAGTGAAGCATGTCAGCAGCAAGCTGCCACAACTAACATTACGCCACAGACACCAACTATACTGAGGCTGTGCCGGTTCACCAAGGTTTACCAGCTGCAGCTCAGATCCAGGCTATTCCACATTCCAGCTTCTTCCACCATGCCCCAGCAGCTTGTAACACACAGTATCAAGATATTCAAGGACAAGGGGCGCTTTGACCTGCAGTCACTCCAATTAAAAAGGAGCTGATTGTATAAATGGCTCTTTGTAATTATGCTCAACTTTGTTTCAACCTGGAAGTCAAGTCTCAAAAAGGTATGGTGTTCAAACCCAGTAAAGAAAAGAACAAACAACAAACTATGAGGAAGACAGTGGAGAGGAAATAGAAAATTAAATTGCACTTGAGGAGTATGGGGCAAAAAAGGAACTTCAGCACAATACACCCAGAATGATCTCTGTCTAGAAAAAGCTTTTCTTTGCTTTTGCAAATTCAAGGGCATAAGCAAATGGAGAAGCAATTCAGAAAGAAAAATCTATCGTTTAGCTCACCATGAAACACCAAGGCCACGCAGAATGCCAAGTACGCACAAGACAAGGAGACCTTGCTATCCTGAAGCAGGACGTGGAAAGAAAACCCCAAGCCCCCCAAATCACCAACACAACAAAGACCTTCCCCACACACGGAAAATTCGCTAACTCTACTCCGGCCAGGGCCTGGTACCCACAGACCTCGTTCTTCGGCGCATGCAGCGAACTTGGGTCTCTCCCCCGCCTACGCG
>NW_008610188.1:0-575 GCF_000691845.1 Merops nubicus
TTTTTTTTTTTTTTTTTACTTCATTGCAAGTGAACTCTATATCTGGGAACACATGTTTACATGTGTTTTTATACAAGTATATTATCTTCTCTTGCTTTACTAAAATAATTTTCTGTCCTTGGATATAGTGACTCGCTTCTTCTCACATTGAGCTTTTCTTGATAACTTCATATTATTGCTATAACCTTCATAACTCTGAGGCTGACTTATGCTACATCAAAATAAATGAGTTTTAAATAGATAGCAAACCTTATGCAAAGACCTTGTGTGACAGAGAACATCATTAGTGGTTGTTGAGTTTTATTTTATGGTATGAAAAAGCAAAATTTAAGAGGTCATAGGGGTTTTTTTGTGGATAAGTTTGAAGGTAGCTTTAGAGGCTCAGCTGTACAGAGCTGTATACATAGCTCAAGTATACAGAGATTCTACAGACTGACTTCTGCAGTAGAATAGAAATATGTATACAGGCTCAGCTGTACAGAGCTGGATATATAGCTCAGCTATACAGAGATTATACAGACTGACTTGTGCAGTAAAATATAAATGTTTTAAAAACAGAACAGAGGACAAGTGGA
>NW_008610189.1:0-23205 GCF_000691845.1 Merops nubicus
TCGTGATCACTGCAGCCAAGGCTGCCGGTGACCACCACTGCTTCAGTGGCCAGAAGGCCAATCAAATCCTAGGCTATGGCTCTACTCTGCCCTGGTGAGACCTCACCTGGAGTCCCATGTCCAGCTCTGGAGCCCCCAGCACAAGAAGGACATGGAGCTGTTGGACCATGTTCAGAGGAGAGCCACAAAAATGATGCGAGGACAGGCTGAGGGAGTTGGGGTTGTTCAGCCTGGAGAACAGGCAGCTCCCCGGGGGACCTTATAGTGACCTTCCAGTATCTGAAAGGGGCCTACAAGAAAGCAGGGGAGGGACTATTCACAAGGGTTTGTAGTGACAGGATAAGGGGTAATGGCTTTAAGCTAAAAAAGGGTAGATTCAGGTTAGACATTAGGAAAAAGTTCTTCAGTATGAGGGAGATAGACCACTGGTATAGGTTACCCAGACAGATGGTGGATGCCCCATCCCTGGGGACATTCAAGATCAGGCTAGATGAAGCTTTGAGTAGCTTGATCTAGTTGGAGATGTCCCTGCTTGTGATGGGAGGGTTGGACTAGATGACGTTTGGAGGTCCCTTCCAGCCCAGACATTCTATGATTCTATGATTCTACAGGAGACCTGGAGAAGTGGATTTAGTGCAAGTCTAGCTTCCACGGCAACCAGCAGCAGCATCACGTCCTTGGGGTATGTTCTGCCAAGGAATCTTCTGCTGACATGACGCTCAGACCTCACTATCGGGCAGGTGTCTTCTGAGGCATAAGCTGACACTCTAGTTGACATCACTATCCTTCTGCTTTTGTGAGCCATTTCAGTCCTGTGTGCTGTGTCCAGCCTGGCTTTGCACATAATTAACAGTACATGCTAACAATTAAAGGCTGATGGTCTGCATGTTCTGCAGAAGGATGGCTGAATACATTGGGGTCCATTGCTGAGCTGCAGTTTGGGTGCCTTTATCTGGTAGTCAGCTGCATATCCTGAATTAACACAGATAAGCTCAGCTGAAAAAAAAAATTCCTTTCACTCTGGGTTTAAAGCCTCATTTCTTGAGGAGGTAGACAAATGTGTACTAAAAAGCCAAAGTTATCCCAAAGAAAGCGTATCCCAAAGTATATACTATCTTGGCTAGTAACACACTGTGAAAGCTAGATTTAAGAAATGTATGATATTCCTTACAAATCCAAAATGTTGTGTTGTGTTGTGTTGGAGTTCTTTCAAGAAAAAAATGGGTTGATATAAGGCAGATCCTTATGTCTGTCTCAGGATGGTTAATACAACACCAAAAAAAAAAAAACTTATAAAACAATAATTAGAAGGACAAGCAGGAGCAAAGAGCAAAAGCAAATGCAAACCATGCAGAGCCTTGGAAAATACAGGAAAGCAGAAAAACCTTATAAATACTTATGTCAATAAAGCAACCCACTGGCCCCCACTTAATTAGCAATTTTTATTAACAGTGGTTTGTTGACTAGTGTAGTGTTTACCTCGTGCCTGCATAAAACCCATTACAATCAGGAGATAGTGGCATTTTAATCCCCCTATTCCCAGTGTGGAAATGAAAGTGCTAAACTGGTCATTTGTGTCCATCAATAGAGCAGGGGCAGAGAGTTCACCAAGCTTTGTATTTTCTTTAGGGGTGGGATGCAGTGGGAGATACCCATGGGCCCAGCTGAGCTGCAGCTTGCAGAAAGGCAGGAGGTAAAATTACTTTGGCTGATGTTTCATCTGTTACATATGGATTCATAAGACCATGTCCAGCAAAGCAACTGCTGGTTCCCAAACCCATCTCTTCCCGCTGGTGGTATGGCACAATGTGAGCTTGAGGTCACATATTTATTATCAATATTTGAAGTCAAACCCCACTAATTAGAAACCTAAGGTCTAGTTTACATCTAAAATGTAGATTACCATTCCAGCAAGGCAAGTCCCCTGCAGACTTTGGCTTGGAGGCAGGGGGCCAGGACCCATCTCACCAGTTTATTTACCACAGAGCCATGTACTGGAGTTATCCTTGCTCGCTCTGTTGGCAAAATAGGAAACAAGATGGCCCATTAATTTTTTTTTTTTTTTTTCCAGAAGTAAGGTCCTTTCTAGAGTTCAGAAAACGTTGCCCCTTTTCTGCTTCCCTTAATCTGAGGTCAGGCAGGGTCTGAGCCAGATCCAGAAATGGCTTAAATGGGTAAAAATGAAGTGTTAGATGGGGCTATTTAGTGGGCCCAAGGGATCAGTGCACTGCTGCAGCTTTCCACCTTCTGTTGTTCCCTTTCCTCTCTTTTTTAATGCCCTGTGCCTGCCCAGAGGGCCCATGCTGTCAGGGGCAGGGAAGGAAGATGGGCTTCCCCTCCACCCCTCTGTCCCAGGTGAGACATGTAGGGGAAGCCAACAGGAGCAATGTGGATGGCTGGTGTAGGTAGGGGCCAGGATATTGTTGGCAATCCTGGCTTGGACCCAGCACTGGGTTGTCCTCATAGCTGCTGGACCCTCAGCCTGCTGTGTGGACTTGGGGTATCATTGAGGGAAGGCTGAGGTGGCAACTGGGTTATGTTACATCCAATCCCTAATTTACTTACAGTAAGAGACTTCCAAGTCGGACGTCGGTGACTAAACGGGTGTGGATCAAAACCCTCTTCTCAGTGAGTCAGCCCAGTTCTGAGGAAGCTGACAAGTGGCTGGGATGGGGTAAGGCAGCCCGTCCCTTCCCAGGCAGCAGCTGGGCAGCTGACACATCACGGGAGGTTTCTTGTGCCTGCTCCATCCTGGATCTCCTCCTGTCACCCCACAGAACAGAGAGGTTGGGCTTTCCAGCTGAGTCCAGCAAGGACTCACCAGCGTTTGCTGGGCTGAGCTCACCAGCTGAGGCAGAGCAGCTCCTGTCTTGGCCCCAGGCTGTGTGCTGGCAGGTGGTGGAGCCCTGGGAGCTGTGGCTCTGTACCCACCAGCACAGCCCAGCTGTGCCTTCAACCCTCCCGGAGCGGGCGTGCATCCTGCCCCTCTGTGCGACATCACCCTCTGGCTCATACAGACGCCTTTCCACTCCCTCAAACAGCACAACTAACAACTACCGCACTTCAGCCCACTGCTGTGGGCAGTGAAAACAATCAAGCTTTATTCCTAGCTTGTATTTTCCTAAACAATGAAGGAGCCTGAGCTGCAGCCTGCTGCCGAAGCAGGCATTGGGATCTCCCTACGTCTCGCTGCCTCTGTGGCTGTGCTGAGGGTGAAGCATACCTGACGGCTGATGGCATTAAAGACCTTTATCTCCAGGAGCGAGGAGAGGAGGGATAACTCACAAATGGCTTTAATGGGTGAACATAAATATAACGTGAGACCCGCAATCATATAATTATCTGTCTAATCTGTCCATCTGTCATACACACAATTTATTGATTATACACACACACACACATGTAACATATATCTATGATATGTATGTATATATTTTCAAAACACTTAACAAATCATCCATGGACTGGAAGATTTATCCTACTTGTCACAACTGTTCAGGCTGCCATTTCCATTATAGTTATTCTTTTCCAGCGCACCTAACTTTCTTCACTGGCACTTTTATGCTGGCATTTAAACATTGTGTTTCAGCAAAGTTTGAAAGGAAAAATATGAAGATATCTTGTTCAACCACTTCTAGGTTCAGTAAAAATGAAAAATTACTTTCCCCACATTTTTGTATTAATAACAAACTCTCTACTCAGGCTGACTGATGATGAGACAATTTACCTGGGAGGCATTGCAAGTCTCTCAGCAAAACAAAGCAAGAAACTTCAGTAACTCTCCCTGGTCCTCGATGCCTCAGGGGAAAGAAAGGGAAGGGAAACAAAAGCAAATAATTTTTTCTTTCCAAAAAAAACACATGCAGGAGAAAAAAATCAACCCTTTATGTTAGGGTCTGTTGGCACTATTTGCAAATATTATCTGAACCTGAAGCTTTTTCCTTCCTTCTTTTTAATAAGAAATATTGTGGGCAGGGGTTTTGTTTTGTTCTTTAAAAATAATTTGAGCTTCGTCATTGCAGATGAGGATGCCATTGCTCTGTTAACCCAAGTGTTGCTAAGAGGTGTTTCCAAACAAAAAGAGGGGTGACGGGACAATGACACTTCCCCAGGCCACTGCCTGCCAGGTAGGATCCAGACGACAGCATTCAGCTGCTCTTACAGTAACTATAATCAAGAAATAAATGGGATTTTTTGCCCCCTTTCTTTCCCTCTGGCACAAACAAACAAGCAATAAAATAAAGGCCATAAACTGAAATTTTGAGGTGGCATAAATTTAAACGGTTAGGCTATACATAAAATGAAAGAAACATTGGTTTGGGTGTTGCAATTTTTTTTCTGTTACTGATATCAGTAGAAATGTGCAGAAGTAAGGGTGCTGTTAAAGGCAAATAGCATGTCTGGGGTGCTGCTCTCTGCCCTTCCTTGTGCAGGAGCTCAGAGGGATGCTGGCTGGTCTGGAGACCTTCAGAACATAAAGGTGTGAATGGGAAAGCACTACAGGTGTGCCCATGGCCAAGATAGCATTGTCCTAGACCCTTAAATCTTGCTTGTCCCGGCTTAAAGTTTGCAACTTAATCATGTGGACCTAATGACTCTAATGACATAGTGTTGGGCAGGGCAGGGAAGGGCAGGGAAAAAGAAGAAAAAAGAGGAAGGAGGAAAGAAGACTGCAGTGAATGTTGAGAGTAACCAGGCTTTATTACAAAAGGATGCGAAAGCCACCTTCTGCACATGGAGCCAAAATATGGAGGGCTTCTGGAACCAGTCTTTGCCTAAATGCCCCAAAAGCCTGGGTGTGGGCAGCACACCAGGAAAGCAGGACTCCTCTGATCTGTAACCATGGACCACTGTGCTCTGACAGCACCACAGGGCTGGCATCCTTGGCAGTGGCCTCTGCAGTGGTGTTGAAGTTGGCTACCATTTGGCTCCTTTGCTTAAGACAAATCCGACCTTTTTGTTCTGTAGCAGTCCCTGACCTTCATCCTCTGTTTCTTATGACACCCCTCTCTGCTGGAGCCAAAAGTCAGATCTGTCCAGACAATACCTGTAGGGCAGGAGACATTGAGACAAAGTTTGCTGGGGCTAAGAGGATATTTCTGAGTGGGATCACTGTATGATTGTGCCCTGTACTTATACTCCTGTTTGTGTAGCTGTGGCCAGCCGCTGTTGGAGACATAATGCTGGGCTAGATGGATCTTTGACCTGATCTGACACAATGGGTCTGGATTCTGATATGCTAGCTGTAAAACCTGGTCCCACTCTGTTTAGGCACACAAGGTGCTTGCCCAGGGCTTTTTAACTGCATTGGAGAGCTGTGAAATTTCCAAAGCTCCTACCTGGGAAAAACTCAGTGATGGTACTGGTGCACCCCCATGTGCCAGGAGGCTGCCTGTGTGGCCGTGCTGGTGGAGATCAGAGTGACCAACAGGTTGGGCTTCACGGCAGGCTGCAGATGCTGGAAGCAAGGCTGGGCTGGTCTGGGGGCTTTGAAGGCAGTGTGATATTGCTGTAGAAGGTATGTGAGAACTGAAGGTGGATCAATAGTGAATTTGGGCTTTGCTGGTGATTGCTAGATTTTGGATTGCCTTGATGGTAAGGTGTGTCTGCAAGCAGGAACAGACTGGATTTTCTTTATTTTTAAAATTATTTGTCTTCCCTGGCTTGAACATGTATGTCAATCTTTCTGTGTTGTAAATTAATCTCAGCTGATGATTTAGACCTACCAGTAGTTTGTTCACATATCCTTTTGCTCCTTGCTAACTTGTTTCTGGCTCAGGTTATGTTTGCCCCAGGGCTGTGCTGAGCTGGTGGTGAGGCCTGTCAGGCTGTGGGATTTGCTGGAACACAACCATCTCTCACGCAGCCACAGCTGGAGGCCAAATGCCCCACACTGAAAAACTGCAGCCAAAGTGCAGCGATAGCACAGTTTGGCATGGATGGATAGGGTGGAGGGGCTGCCTGGTCCTGGGGCTGGGACATGCTGGGGGGGTGGTGAGGAAGGCCAGCACTGGTCCCGTCAGGTCTTCTGCTCCATCTGCAATGCTGTGTACAGCAGTGGTGAAATCCCAGGGTTAGGTGTGGCCACCTGAAAAGCTGCCATAGCCTGGCTGTCCCTGGAGCATCATTAAGGAAGGTGCAAGTCCCTTCACACCACTTGCCTCCCAAACTGCAGCCCTCTTCTGAAGCAGCACTCCCCCCACACTTCAGGGGCTGCTCAGCCCTGCCAGCCCACACACCATGCAGCGGCAGCTCCCGAGGGCCAGCGGTCACCGGGGATGGAGTGAGGGTAGCCGAGAGCTGGGGAGAAAAAGCCACACCTCCCAGGTCTCGGAGCTCCCTGACACATGGGCAGCAAGGTCCCTGGGCTTGCAGGAGAGTGGTGCCAGCAACCCCCCTCCCTGGCTGTGGGATTCAGGACTGCCCAGCAGCCTGAACTCGCATGCCCCAGCGCTGGCCACACAGACAATCCCAGGGTGGGAGCTGTGCTTGAACTGCACATGAACCGTAAATCCCCACTCCTAAGGCTGAGGGCAGTTCCCGCTGGCACGCCTGCTGTGGCAGCTCAGCCTGGTCCCGAGCCTGCCGCCCAGAGCAGCCGTCTCATTTAAATTGCTTTATAAATGGGCCAAGGAACTCTGGCTCCAGCCTTCATCTGAGTAATAAGTACACAATAAAGCAGCCTCAGTGGCTGGGGGAGGCCAAATGATCAACACTTCCAAAACAGGGAGGATGCTCTTACTGAAAGGAGGTCAGCTTTTGTAATGTTTTAGCCCTTTTCTGCCCCTTCTAAGGATCCCTCCTGGAGGACATGGCAGCAAAGACTATGTTTAGCCAGCTGTATGCCCAGATGGTTACAACACTTATGAATAACATCCCCTAGGAATAATTGTATTAAGTCTTCTTGGGGTTTAAAAAAAAAAAACAAAAAAAAAAAAAAACAGAACAAACAATAACAATGAAACAACTCTCTCTAGAATTAATGGTTTAGCACTTCAGCATCTGATTACCATATTAAGAAAACAGCCAACACCCAACAGGTTTTTGTAGCCACCTCCAAATGCAAGACATCACACTGTGACTTCTTAATGAAAAGCTGGAAAATACATAATTGAATCTGATGTAGGATATGCTACAATGCCAGAAAGGATGTCTGAACCCTGTTATACCAGTATGCCCACATGGGTTAAACTCCTTACTAACCAGCTTCTTGCACAGAGAAGAAGAGACAGAGAACAGTTTTCAGCCTCCTGTTAATCAGTGCACGTAGAAATGTATGTTTGCTCTCTTTGGCTTGCAAGTTTTACATTGCTAATTGCATTTCCACTCACTTCTCTCTTTGGGGAGCAAGAAAAGAAAGCAAGCAGAGAAAAGAAAGCAACCAACAAGAGAAACCAATGAACCATGGCAGGGCCCTCTGCCGCACAGACACTTCACACCTGCCTTGGGAGAAGGCGGGGAAGGGCCGGGGAGGAGGGGATGAATGAAGGCCACACAGTTCACTTGAGGAATGTGCTGAGAGACAGAGTGATGACGTTCATTTAAAAACTTTTCAAGGAGACCGTTTGGAAGGGTATGTAAGTTTTAAAGGCTAACGTGCACTTCCCTGGTACATCCCAGTGGAGGATCATGAAGTGATTGGCAATCAGTGTAACCCCACAGCCCAGCCCTCCTGCTACCAAACTCCTGCCTGATGACATACCAATTTTACAGGCAGGCTCACTGAGCCACAGAGAGGTTGTCTGGTTTCTGCAAGGAGAAAACATTAGGGTGAGATGGTTGACACCTATGATTGCAGAGATCTGACCCTGATGGTCAGGAGGTTCTTGCCCAAAGACTTATATTTCTACCTATTTGCAGTACTGGAAAAGCCAAGAATTAGAGATATATGAAGGATCTGTAAAACATCCACCATGGTCACTAACATTTCCCTGCAACCTATCACAAACTGTAGTAAATTAGCTGCAGCCACAAGCGTTATATTCCATAAAAAGGAGCTGGAAAGGGCATGAGTGATGTTCTTGGTCTTTGCGATGGCAGGGAATGTACAAAATGGCTGAAACAGAAGTGAAAACTGCTCCTACCCTATTAATGCAGGTCCAGCAAGGTCTGAATGCCACAGGTAAAGCTTTCCAGGGGTGTCCTGCATGGAGAGCACAAGGAACCGAATCTGTGCTTCCCTGAAGCCATAGCAGCCTACACAACATCACATTGAAGAAAACACTGTTACTGACCAAGAAAGGCCCAGCAGAAAGCAGCTCTTTGGTGTCAAAAGGAAGAGCCCATTGCTCTCCCCCTTGTATTTGATAGTTGTTTTCTGAAAAGTGGATGCCACAGGACTGCTTGGGCTTGGGTGTGACCATCCCTCAGCCCTGAAAGGCTGCTCTGGTGGCTGGCAACAGCAAGGCTGCAGCAATGTCCTGGTCACAGCTCATTATTCCCTGCCATGGCCCTTGTTCAGATGCCATGGTGAGGCTTGGCAGAATGAGTGTGATTCCTGTTCAGTCACTCCACTCTCCAGAAAAAATGGCTTCACTGCCCCTCTCTCCTCCTGCAGCACTGCAAGGAGCCACAGCAAACCAAATAATTGATGCTCCTAGAATTATCCTACTACCATGCACAGGATTCTTGTCCCTGAAATGGAACAGACATGAGATTAGCATCTTCTCCCTCTCTTGCCACTCCAGCTTTTGACAGACAGGGAGATAGGTGAGTAGAAAACGGTGTATGAACAGAGCTCTGAGTTTTGATAGAAATTGTCATCAGCCTGATAGCAGAAGCTTTAGGTGGGGACAGGTGGCTCTGATCTGCCTCAAGCATCAGCTGGAGGAGAGGGTGCCAGAGGAGCAGAAGACAGCATGAAGGGGTTTTACCTTGGCACAGCCCATGGAGTGAATGGGGATAACAACCCTCTGCCTCTGCCTGCACCCTAACCTAGTAACACATAAAATACTACAGACTCAGGTCACACAATTCATCTTACTGAAATCCCTATCACAGCCCACAGGATCAGGTAATGTACTTTAAGCCCATTTAATGTATCATTCTGTAATAAACCAGGTCAGTTTTACTTGTCTTTTAGAAGATATGTTTTTTTCATTATACATGCACCAAGTAGAGGCTAAAGATCCAGAAACTATGGCTATGGAGTTTTGGCGTTCCCTCTCATCAGTTTGGTTAATTGCTCTTTTCATTTACTAGCTGGGTTTTAACTTTCCTATGGATCACTTGGCTCTTGAAATTCCATAAGTAATCAAAGTCAGCAAATTTTGGGAAGTGTTCTCTAGAGGAAAGTCCTGGAACTCTTACAACAAGCATAATTTTAATTTGTGCAGGTTTAGTGCTCTCACAGAATAAATAAGCATTAACTACCCCACAACTGTGCCAAAATGCAGTGGGTCTGTAGCCTGCCGTGTGCTGTACTAGAAACATAAGCATTTTACCTTGCAGGCTAAATGCCTCCGTGAACAAAAACTGCAATCGTTACTCAGCAGATACCACCCAGCTGAAAGCTCACTCAGGAATAGTTATGTCTAGATTTAATATGTGTAATACCAAGACAGTGATGTCTGCATTTAAATGCTAACTTTTGTGCAATGAGAATCACGAGGGACAAAGGTAAATTTTTTATTAACCCTTCTAGCCGCTGGGTGCCACTAGTGATTTGTTACCTTAAGAGAATAGCAGCAACCCTGCAACTTCACAGGAGCCATCCACACATAAACCATTGCAATAAACTGCTAATACATAGGGAGTTCACCTTCAGCCTATTCAACTGATTTAAGAAGCTTCCATCCTGTATGTCTCTGATTTCCCTCTATTCTAATTCTCAGTGACTGTATTTCAGTGTTGGGGTGTCATTTAAGGTGCTGATTTAGAGGCTGTGTACCCAGCTCTTAGAAGGCCTGATGAAGCCAGCAAAGCACTGAAGCTTACGCTTACCTTTAAAACACCCGTGTGGTGCCTTTGCAATCAGTGAAACTACTCACATGCTTATGGCTAAGCATATATTTGACTGGATTAGTGCATAAAGTGACTGGAAGTGAAGACATGGTCAACAAAGAAGCCCTCTGAGCTATCACTTTTGCCTCTGATTATCTTCCCCAAATTCATCCTTTGCAATTCAGACACAATTCCATACCCTTATGTATATATCACCACATATAACTAGTGGTGGGAATTCCTAGCAGGAGACAGGATTGAACTCCTGGTTTTAATGGTCCACTCTTCATCTCTGCAATCCTGACCCTGTCTCTCATTCTGTTTTTCAATTCAGAATACTTTTGTCTGCCTCCCCCTCCTCCACCCTTATTGTTCTGATGTTCCCTGCCATGACTTCTCCAAAGGCAGGATGAGTGAGGTGCTTCAGTAAGAACCATCCAGTTCCACAAATAGGCACATACAGGCTGAAGTACATATACAAGTTTATGCTATAAGTGAAAACATACAGTGCAAAATAAACCCCTGGGATCTACTGGGATGCCGTACCTCTGTAGGTACAGCATCCCACTGTTTTTTTTTCATCTGATTTAAAGTGATACGAATTCTGCATAGAGATGTCTTAAATAGCCAGTAATTTTCAAGTGCACATTAAACCCCCACAAGTGAGGTTTTAGTTGAAGCTGGGCCTTCACGTAAGAAGTCCAACAGAGAAACAGGTTGCCTGGGAGAACGGAGCTACCAAGCATCAGCTGTGGCAGGGTAATTTCCCTGTTGCAGTGCCCTTAGCCATTGAACAGGATGCACACCATGTCTCTGCCAGTCCTGCTTTACACTTCTCCAGGGTGAGAGCAGGCATACAGGCACTGCATTAGACTGGCTGGCGTGCTGTAGATCCACACACCAGTACATTATGTGATTAAAGTGCCCACAGACCCCAGTTCAACACCTTCTTTCTTTCCTCCAGTGCCGGGTGTACAGGAAGCCCACTGAGGGCTGGGATGGCCTTTCCTGCTGCTCCCCCTCCCCATCCCACTGCAGCTCCAGCCGCACGGGCTGCCTGCTCCCACGCTCCCATTTGTATGTCACTCACGTGTCCCCACTTAGAGCTGTCTTCTGTTTCCTGCTGCCAAGAACTGTCTCTATTTGAGGCTCCCTTTCAAACCCATGATTACCAGAAGCCATCCTCTTATCTTGTCTCTCTTCAGCTCTTCCTAATGATTCGCTTCTTGGTCCACATTTTATTTTTGTCTGTAAGCAAGCGCTCTGGGGCAGGGAAGCCCCACATGTCCTCACTGCACTGCAGAAATGATGTGACAGCATGCTCCTTGCCACGCAGGAGTGGCCTGGAGGAAAGGGTGCCTCGTTGTCTGAAGGCAAACAGGACAGCACCATGACAAATTTTTAACTATCATCCCTGGTTCTGCAGTTAGGAATACTCCCATGTCTTCTTCCTACCAGTGAGGCAGCCTCCTGCATCAAGAGTAAAGAAGAAGAGAAGCAGAGGTGCCACACAGCTGCCTACAAGTCTCATCTGATCTGCTCTCCTCTGAACCATCTTCTAACATGGGCTGGAGACAGGCTCATAGCAGTTTGGTGTGGCAGGCTATAGAGGAGCATGCTGACAGGAAGCTGTGTGTGCAAAGAGACTGTACGACCAAACCAAAAAGTTTAAACCAGAGTTCTATTTCCAAGTATCTGTCCTGGGTAAATGGGGCAAGGATGCAGACAAGTAGCATGCATTGCTAAGCATTGCTAAGCCAAGCCTTGTAACCATGTTCAACTGCTTATACTTGGTAGGGCTCCTTTTTTAATTAATTAAGGTTTTTCTCCTTCAGACGTTTTAAAAATGGCTCAAAAGGTTCCTCTGAGCTACAGGTTTTACACTAGAGTAGGGTTGCAAGCAATCATCATTTAATTAAATAAACATCTCTTTGGCCAATGACCCTTCTCCAAACTTGGAACCTCCTTGCCATCATTACAGCCCCACATAAACTATAGCATTTAGCAGTCTGCTTTGGATTACAGTGCTCCTAGCAAGAGAAATTGCTCCTGAGATCATTTAACCTCCCCGGGGAGATGACAGGAAGGAATTAATCTTTCGCTGCTAATCCGCCCAGTGCTCCTGGATCAAAAATTGGCATCGATGGGGGTGCCTGCGTAGGGGAGCCCGCGGTGGCATTTACCATCCATACATATTCCCTCCCACCTCCTCCCCAGTGTGGCTGAGGAATCAGGGGGCAGCTATTTCAGGAAGTCTACGTAACATACTATTAAACAGTTTGTGCTGGCTGGGAAGGAGATTTAGTTTCTAGTGTTACTCTCTAGTTCTATCTATGTCAGTAAGGTGAATGCTACAGAAAAGCTTTCACTTCAGTCCCAGGAATCAGGGTCCTCATTAGTTTTGCCGTTATTTACAATCTCTTCTATTTTATATTTATTTGGCATTTATTAATACTTTTGCTATATTATCGACCAGTATCCAGGTACATCATTTTTTTATTCTCCAGAATGCTTGTAAGAAATAAAATGCACTGGCATGACCCTGTGCCTGTGAAGCAGCTCTGCAACTGGTTTAGAAATCTCCCTTTTTTTTTTCCTAAATCCAAGGAACAATTCAATACATTTGTGGACAACCTGCAAGTGTAGAGGGGTGTCCAGTTTATAGGGCTGGTCCTGGAACAGGGACAATACATTGGGATACAGTGACCAACCATACGGTGTGAATAGCAAGTAGTAAATGCCCTTAGTGACTGGCTGGTGGGAAAAAATTAATTTGCTTAAGAGCATCAGTACTAAGTCGCCTTGAAGAGTTGTAAATCATTAGCCTCTACAAAGGGAAACCTGCTGCTGCATAGTCTGTGAGCAGGGGTGGACTATTACGATGGATTGGACTATTACTAACTAGTCTGAACTTAATAGAAGGAGCTCAGAAAATTGTAGGCTCATCCAAATCAAAAGCCGAGCTCCTGCTGATGCTGGCAGAGGCAGGATGGGACCAAATGGGCAGATTTTTCACAGTAGAGAATAGCTGCCTGTTTCCTTCTCTGCAGCATTCAGGGTTCCAGCCCAGGTCCAGCTTCCTCTCCAGACCTTGCTCTCCTGCAGCTCCCACCTCACCAGGCAGCAGGACTGAGGGATGGAAGCAGAGTGCCCAGGTCAGGCCCTTTCCCTGTCAGGAAGGATGCTGTGGCTAGGAAGTCCAAGCCCAGAGCAGGACAAAGCAGCAGCCAGGGCTCTCAGGAAGGCTCTCACTGCCTGGAGGAGGGGGCTGCACAGCATGGGAGCAAAGTCAGTACCTTCTGTTGCTAAAACCAACCCTGACACAGGCTCTTTATCCCCCTGACTGATCCAAGCACATGCAAAGGGCAGGTTTTCTTTTCACTAGCACACCACAAAATGGGATTTGCAACAAGGAGGTGTAAGGGGTGACAGCCCATCCCTCATACTTGACAGAGCCTGCAGGCTTCTCTTGCTGCTTTCAAGTTTTCCCTGTAATGATCCACACAATAACACACGATCACCAGGAAAACCTTGGAAAATATGGGGCAAGGGGATATGAATGTTTTTAAAAGAGAAAATGAATAAAAGGAAGCAAAGAACATCATGGTGGAAAAATAATGCAAGTCGTTTACTCTTCCTCTTTTTTTTTTTTTTTTTTTGTCAAATGGTGATTAGAAGAGAAAACAGTATTTCTGTACCAGTCAGGAAAGCAAGAAACATGTTTCACTTTTGAAAAAAAATTTCAAAAAAATCCAGTGACATAAAAGTGATGTTACTTTTCTAACCCAGAGAAGCAAAGCAGTCTTTAGGGGTCTGTGAAGGTTTGTGAAGGTGCCCTAGCAGTTATTGTCCTAAACACTGAAGAAAGCTTGTTTTCCAAATGTGCAGCATGGCACAGAAAATTCCTTCAAGATGCTTGTCACTTCCTGAATATTCCTAGCTACCTAAATCTGCCTCTGGTGTCTCTCACCTGCAGTTTTGGAAAGTTTTAAAGTGAGCTGATAATTGTGCAGCTCTCTGAAGCTGCTCCCCAGCTCTCTGAAGATGTCACTGAGCCTCATCAATGTTTATCCTGATGTGGCTTGCTCTTGCTGTACCCTCTAGATGCTGATGCTAGACAAAACCGTGCCTCCCTCTGAACAGATATTTTGTCTTCTCTGCTCCACCATAGGAAGCTACAGGTAACAGCCAGGATATACAGAAATATACTTGTGCAATGCTCAGACTTTGATGTTTTTTATTTCTGGGCTGAGATCATGGGTTATTGCATTCTAAAACAAACAATAGTTCAGATGACACAACCACAAGTTTCAGGTCACTTCACAAGTATAGTCCCAATTCATCCCTTTTCCTTAGCCTTTCTACACTGTGATGCTTCTTTTTTTGCACACTGAGAAGCTTCACTTGGGCCAAAAATAATATTTAGATGTGTTTAGAGTGATCCCATTCTGCATTTTGCTTCAAGGAGAGCACATCTAAGTACACTAAGGCAAAGAGCCTACAAATGCATGCGCTGGGGTAACAAGTGCAACAAAACTTGAGCACACCGCTGAACTCATGTGGCAGGCAGGCAGGCGCTGCACTGGAGCGGCCTTGTTGATGTGCAGCAGTGAATGGCCGTGTCACCCCTGCGGGCTCTGCCACCACACTTCAGCAAGTCCCTGTGCCTGGCCATGGCCTGCCTTGGCTTTGTAGGTGCTGACAACATGCACCAGCTACAGTACAGTCCAGTCTAACATAATTTTACACAAGGAGTTATTCAGACTAGAAGTTATAAAAGACATATTCAACATTGCCCTTTGACAGTCAGTTAATTTTCCAAATCTAACACAATATGGTTAAAGACAAGCAACCCGGTACAAAACAAAAGTAGCTGCAGCAGAATGTATATTTCATTTTTACATTAAAAACTACTTCCAGTGATAGATGATAGCACAGCACAATCCAGAAAGTTGCCTATATTATGCATTATATCAATATTTATTTTAATTCCAAAGAACTGTAGTTTGGGGACTTTTACTAAAACAGACACTGTAAATGGTCTCCTGATGGATTACGTTTTGTTCAAAAGTAACTTTACTTGGTCACCTCTGAATTCTGTTTGTCACTTGTTCTTCTCTCAGTCTTTCAGCATGCTGAAAAACGAAATCATAGAATAAAAATAGAGCTAGCTGTGTATCTGTGGTGAGAATTATCTTCCTTGGCAATAGAGCGAAATTGGTCTGCAATCGTAATTACTGCCTTTCTACTGTCTAACAATAGATTTGAAATTGTGTTTCAGGCATACGGAGCTTTTCTTTATAGAGCCTTTGCTGTGTGAGTCTCTGTGTTAAGGGGTCGTGCTTTTTCCCTCCCCCTCCTTAAACCTTTCCTAATTCTAGTAACGTACCACCTAAGCAAATACCATACACATATAGCATACTGCTATATACAGAGCATATCACACATAAGCCAAGCTGAGGCTCTGCCAGCACTGCTGACGGTGCTAACTCCACCGGGAGCAGAGGGAGCCAAGGCGGAGCTGAGCACAGCCAGCAGCAGCCAGAGCCCTGCGTGCCCGGGGGCTTAGGCTGGCTCAGAGCGACCCGGCAGCAGCAGCACTCTGAGGCTGCTTCTCTGGAACAGACAGGAGCACAGCATTTGCAAGCCTCAAAGACCATAAATAAGGACATTTTCTATATTGCTAACCTGTGAGAGTTTTCTTCTACTCCTTCCTCGCAGAACCGGAGGTGATGTATCACAGACAACACATCTGAGGAGTTATCAAAAAGGAACGTGGACAATTTTTATTCCTTGGAAATGCCTATTTTTGCATTTTTTTCAGGGTATAGTTGCCCTTTTTGATGGGTGGCATGGCTAAAACATAGCATTCATTTCTATTAGAAATCCGAAACAGTGAGTTCGGACTTTGGTGCAGCCCTAGTTATTCACAAATGCTTGATTCCTAGAATGCAGGAGACATCAAGCAAGAGGAGATGGTTTCTTTGCCTACAGTTTCATTTTTTTCCTGGAAGCACTTTAACCCTAGAGCACTTTCTTTGAGCATTTCCTCAGTCCTGCTACAAGTGGTGCTATGCTTACTGCTTGCTTGCTGACTTTCCTGAAGTTGACCCTGTAGTTTCTCTTACCTATACAGGCATCCTCTTCTGCCTATTTCCATAGTTACCCATTCCAGTTTAATCAACCTCTTAAATGAAAGATCATGGGTACACACTTCATTTTCCTTATAACCATGTCAGCCATGTTAATGATAATATTTAAGACTCAGTGTTGTGTTGGAGGTATTCGAATCGAAGATCATCGCTTTGTTATTGCTGTTACCACAATGATTTGACATCATTCAGCCCAAATTCTTTTGGGAGACCACCTCAGAGGGAAGCAGCTACTGCCATATGCTTTACCCAGTCTGTGTTTCGCTGTCTTCTCCAGGATGACTCCTACGCACAGTATAGTACTAAAATCCTCACTGCTCCTTGCTGAGGTCTGAGGCCTTAGATTGCCACTTCATGGGGAGCTAGAGCAGGACCGAGGTGCCATCTCCCCCAACACTGGGGAGGCAGGGCATGCCATGACAACGGTCGCATTGCCAGGAGATCCCAAATGCCTCTGTTGCAGGGAGTGAGTCTGAGGCAGATGCCTGTGGTGGGACTCAGTCTTGTCTTGGGTAGTTTGTGGCAGGCCCAGAACAAGCTCGGCCCTAGTACAAAACCGTTCATCATCTTCAGACTGCTGGCTCCAATGATGAGCATTCCTAAAACTCTTGAGTTGAAAATATGCCTGATCTCCCAGCCAGATAAGAGAATCAATTTCACCTCAGAAACGAGTTTACTAAAATGTTATGATACTTTTAGTATTGACATTAAACTGCAGCCAAATTTTACTGGGACAGGCTCGATAGTGACAAGGCTTTTTCTGCACTTGCATTATTTAAAGGTTAACAGGAGAAGGACATATTACTTAAGATATCAGATGGTATATATATGTAAGGTTAACAATTCTTCAAGTAGCAACCCTTGAAAAGGACTGTGCAGGTGCAGCTGAAGGAACGACATAAACATCAACCATTTATTTTCACGTTTTTTTCTTTCTTAGTGTAAGCTTCAGCAGCTGAGTCCCATATGAATGTCATGACAGATGACAGTGATATGAGCAGATGAACCCCAAGGCAACCCACTGTCCTGTCAAGGAGAAGGCAAAGCTGGTCCCCTAAATATGCATAGGCTGTGTCACTGACAGCAATTTACTGTTGTGGCCAGGTGCCTGGAGTCTATGTTCTTCCCCAAGAAGCAGGTTTTAAAGTATTTTTAGACATAAATACCATTAAAATTTGTCTTCAGTAAGAATCACTGACAAAGGAGAACCCAATCTTCCACAACCTGGTGAAATTTCTTTTTTTTTTTTTTTTAAATCGGGCATCTAAAATGATGCTTAACTAACCCCTGCCAGCCTTCTTACCTGTCCCATACAGGCTAAGGTCTATAGCAACATTAAGCTGTCAAGAGAAAGAAAAAAAATGTTACTGGAATTATTTATCATAAATGTTTATGTTGTAATTTGGCTTACACCTGTGTTTTGTCTGGCTCTGGCCATGTGGTTCGAAACACTGAGGATGGAAGTCAATACAGTTTCTTCCTTTAAGGTGAGGCCAGAAACTTTTCTTAGACTCAATAGGGTGCAAAAGAGCGGCTAATCCATCACCTCCATTAGGAGCTGTATAAACAAACCAGCCACCTTGTGATGCTGACAGCTACAGCTTGTTGCTCAAAAGCTTGGTCCAGTTCGTCTTCTGGCTTGCACCACAGAAAAGGCACAATAACAATTGCAGAGGTGCATATGACAGGGCAAAGCAAGGGCCAAATCTCACTCCCAGTGCCTCTGTAATAGGAGGAATTCAGAGCCTCGTTTAGATATTAAATACTTCCTTTCCCACATAACATTTTCAGTGATGTTCTCCATTATGAAATACCTTCTCTGCTCTCAAGCAGTGACCAAACGCTTTCCATGGCATTTTGAAGGGTTGTCGGTCGTTTCTTATGCCAGGGATTCATATTAGGGGTAGCTAATTAAAATAAACTGTGCTCAATCTAATAAAAGGTAGGATGTCAGTATTGAGGTGGTATTTAAAGCTTGTTTGGAATTTGCAGCCCAAATAGGAATCAAATCCCTCTGTGTCAAACTTTCATGATTCAATTTAATCTCCATATTTTAGAGACTACATCTTGCATAAATCAGGGAAGAGTTAACGCATTGTTTTCTGGCATATATATGTTGCTCATTTTCTTTTACACTTATTTCAAATAATTTTAAATACCAAAATTACAGATGGACAATCTGATGGCACCTCAAGGTTTCTGTTGCTTTGCTCCTTGGAAATCTCAGGCATCGCAAATCATTCTTCCTGCTCCATGCAGCAGATCCGAGTTATGCCGAGCTTATCCAACAGGACCGGTTGGGTTTGGCAGCAAAGTGGGGTGAAAAGCCTTCCACCTCTTGCATTGCTCACATGATAACAGAAATTATGACGGTGGATTTTCAAGGCAATAGGGTAGTGAGAAGAGAGGGATGTGCACGTGCAGATGTGCACATGACGTGACGAGCAAGTGGCCGAGCGCTGGCTGTGTGTAAGTGGTTAAGCCCTGCTAAGCTCAAAGTGCTCCAGCATCCCTGGAGTAGATGAGGACAGGACTAAGCCTGGCCCCGGGCCCCAAGGTACTGCACCACATCAGCAGCGCTTTGAGCAGCTCTCCTTGCGGACGTCTCTCCCGTGTCACCTTCCACTCCTCCGCACTCAGCTCGTGCCAAGGAACAGCATCTCTGTGCCAGTGCGCACCAGCCCTGACTGCACCACAAAGCTGAGGCACGGGTCAGGGGCTCCCTCTGAGGGCTGCCCCCACACGGGTAGAGGCTCACGGGCTTTTGCCCTCCACTGAGACCCCAGTCCTGCTTCTGCTCCCTTGGTCTCTGCCCGCAGCATATTGTTTAGCTGCACCATGGTCAGCTCGGCAGGCAGGGGCCAAGCAGATGCAGCACAGCTGCAGCAGCGGGGTGTGGGGCAGTATGGAAAGGAAAGGAGATCTTACATGAGAGACATTCAGGTGCGGGGGGCTGCCCAGGCTTTGTCAGCATGCTGCTCTGCTTTTCCCTGCTCAGGTCTGGGCCAGCTACAGAGGCAGTTTTCTCACATCTCCCTCCTCCTTGGAGCATGTCAGTCCTGCAGACCCTCAGAGCACATGATAGACAAGCCCTCAACTACATTCCAATGTCTTTACCATTCCTCCTCATGATGCCTCTCCTTACTATCCCATACATATCCCCTCTTCCCTTGCCACCTTTATTTTTTTCTTGGTGCTCATATACATGAACTCTCTCAAGTGTATCATGTCACCAGCTATCTCCAGTCATTCAGTATAAAAAAGCAGTGAAAGAGCTGACTGAAGAGTTAGAGCTGAAAGAAGAGTCAGAAAACAGCAGAAAAGTGTAAGACTGGGCTCTAAGAACAACAGAATATAGAATTAATCCAGGACATAGTCTGGAAAAGGAGACAGAGAAGTCAAATAAAGAGGTCATACAGAAAGTAAGGTTATATGTGAAGATTTAGGGCTTTGCAAGACACTATGGAAGGAGCAGAAATGAAAATACATGAGCTACCCGTTCCATCTGTCAATGTTTGCACAGAAATCCCACCAAACCAAAAATACTGTTAAAAATCCGTTGCTCATGGCACATCCCACCAACATAAACATTAGAAAGCCATGAAGTCCATAGCCAAGCCTTCACTTGGGTTTTGAAGCCCTTAACCACAGTTTCACCTTCGGCACGTCACCCCACCGACTTCTAGAACCCACAGGCTTCCTCCCTCCCTTCCTGCTTGAAACCTTTAACCTGAACCCTGCACACAGACCTCTCCTGCCAGAAAAACAGAACGCAACATTGTACTTCCTCGGTTCACCACCTAACTCACACACTAGCACAAGGAGCTGGTGAGAACTTCTCAAAACCGTGAACTCTCCTACAGTCAATTCCCATTTAGAAGCAAATGAATTATTTGCATCATCCACGATCCTCTTAAATAGCATCCTTCCACCAGCTGCTGAGACCACATACCCTGAACCCCATCTGCCTCACAGGACACGGCCAATCCACATGACTCCTCCTCTTGCAAATCACGCTGCACAGTTTGAGCTTACGGTTGTGCAGCTTGTGTGGGGACAGAGGGAGGAGGCGTGTGGGTTGTGGCTGGTGGATGTGGCTGACGTAATGTGAATAAGGTGAAATCATGCTCACAGATAGCAAGAGCTGGCTGAGGACTACACTGTCAATGACACTGATCACTTACATGGCTCTCGTAGTGCCTCATATAAGTGAGACACTTTGTCTCCTTTCAGTAAATTTTGAGAGAGAACAAGAGTGACAATAAAAAGACAGTAAATATTTTGTTGTCATTCTTTCCAAAGTGTTGCTTTCTTGACACCTTAAGGTCACAACTATTGGCTTCACTAAGTTTTTTCCCCCTCCCACTCCCCTCCCCATGCTGGTGTGAACACATAAAAGTGCTCTTTTGCCATTACACTGTGCGTTGGCTAGGACATGGCCTTAGCACTTCACAAAGCTCCAGGATGCTGCAGGATTGGGTAGGAGGAGCAGATGGCCCGTGAGAGTGCAGTCATTGGTTAAACAACAGAAATCAACAGTACTTAGCAAAGGTAGCCAAGTATATTATTCTAAAATTAGTAAATTGATTGTGCGGAAGCAGAAGAAAATATCTTAAAGTGCACCTTGTGCTCACAGTTTTCACAGTCCTCCAACACTACTGCAGCTGCACATCTTAGCATTTTTTTCCATTTTTGGCCAACCAGAATTATGCAAAGATTTTTTTTTAATAGCTGCTGGCTGCAAGCGCACCTATCTGTTTTGCAGACAGGGTGCAGCTGGGTGCCCAGAAGTTAGGGCTTTCATAATCAGTGGTTATTTCTGAAAGCATCTCCCATAAAATACCTATCCAGTGCACTGGGCACTGTCTTCGGAGTCCTTACAACAAGCAAGAGCACCATCTTCCTCCAGATATCAGTATCCGTAGTGAGCATCGCTATCCCAGTGGTATTCCAGTTCAAAATGAGCACAATACCTTCTGACTAGGTGCCAGTTTTTTGCAATACAGGCATGAGCGATACCCATCTTACACCTGCTAGAAGCTCCCCCATTGCCTTGCCTTGCTATGCAACGCCCAGCCTTGCTGCACCTCCACCTCCCCTCTGCCTTCCCTGAACTCCTCCCACCCCAACCCCACTCTTTTCCTAGGAGCGGCAGGACACCTTCCTCATCTGAGTAGCAGGGAGCTGCAGGAGTTCTGCACCCTCCATGCAGCCCGCCCTTCCCCCAGTGGCATGCCAAAACAGGAGGGATCCCTGAGTGACTCAGAGTGCCTGTGGCTTCGAGGGAGCAAATGTGTGAAAGAATGGGGTGAGGTGGGGCTGTTGGGGTAAGCAGTCATACACCTTGGAGAAAGGCAGGGTAGGAAGAGAAGCCAGGGTCCACATTGCAAAATGCCTTGGGATTAAAGGAGCCTAGTTACAGGTATTGGTTCCCCCCCGGCAAGATCGCACGAGCTAAGGGAGAGGAAAATGGGTAAGTACCTGCTCTTCCATCCTTATCATTCTGTGACTGGGGAGATCACGATCCTCTTTGCACTACTATAAAAGAATCAAATTTTACATCACTATTTAGTAGGGCACAGTCTTAAATGTTGGCAGGAACTGGAGAGGTAAGAGCAGAGCTCATTTAAACAGAAGGAGCAAAAGCCCCTGCTTGAAATCCAGCAGCCTCACTGTGTGCAGCGCAGGCTGGCCAGGCACTCTCCCCTGGCCGCCAGATCAATGCTTCCAGCCAGATGCCGTGTTCAGAAGAGCACTTCCCAGGAAATCACAAGGCGCAGAGAGAGTATCTTTGCTCATCAAATACTTGGCTTTTCTGCCAAAGGTTTCCCCAAAAGATACCAGTCGTGATTGTACTGGCTATTCAGTTCAGCTTAGCTTATTTAAGAGAAACCAAAAATTAAAAAAAAAAAAAACAAAAACAACCTTTAAGGCAACCCCAGACATGAATTTAGTCATGCACAGGTTAGAAATTACCCTGCATAAAAGCCGATTTGATAGCCTCTGAGGCACAATGTAAATCTTTCCAGTCACAGGGATGTTTATTTCTGCACACTGTGGGAGATGTTGAATCAAGCCAAGTAATCCCGCATCTGCTAAATGTTACTTACAAGGTGCCAGGTACTGCCAGTTCACCATTGGTGTTACCAGGGCTGGGCCCCTACACATGGCACAGGAAAGGTCCGTCGTTTTGGGGTCAGTGTTTGACCAAGCCTCTCAATAGAGAAGTAGATGGTGTGAAATCATCAGATGCAGGTGTTTGTTGTGCCTGCTGGTGGAGTGACTGCCGACAGATAAGGTAAGAGAAAGTAAAATAAAACAATGACCTAGTATCCCATAAAACTACGTAACATAAAATCATGACATCGCTCGCGTGCCGGGAGGGGAGGGGGGGTGTCCTGCCCATCCAGCAAGAAAACATTTCTCCAACAGGAGGAGCTCTTTGCTTTGGTGAGACGATGTCAAAGGAGTGGCCACAGTTTCACTCCAAACCCCCTCCTCCTTCCCCTCCTGCCCCCGTTTGATACGAGAGCGGCAGCTTAATTGATTTGATAACAAAATAAACAGCAGCCGAGGGCTGCCCGCGGGAGACGGCAGAACAAGGTGATGGATGTCTGTCGTCCAAGACCGTCGCGACTTTCCCTGGCCGCCACGCTCCGGCCCCAGGGGTAGCGAGGTGCGAAACGCCGCCGTGCGTCCCGGTACCCCGCTTCCTTGCGTTTGGCACATCGCGGGGGCGCAACTTGCTCCTGGCTCCGCAGAGTTTCCAGAAGCCGTGCGGGGGCCGGTAGCAAGGCTTTCCCTGCCCTTCCCCCTGCGGGAGGATGCCTTGCGAATGGGATGGCAGAAAGCAAAAGCGGGATCATGTCAAGTCCTGGTGCTCCTGAGCAGAGCGAAGGGTCAGAGCCTGGGCTTTGCCGCGGCGCTGCGTGCGGGTTGATGTTTTAGGGTTCCCCTCGCTGCGCGGAAACTTTCGTGGGGTGGGGGATGATAATAGGCAGCGCGGCCCGTACATATTAATCGGGGGTGCGAGGAAGCGCCCTCCCTGAGTTTCCAGGGTAACTCTCGCCTTCTGCCGTCAGGGCAGTCGCTGCGGCTGTAGAGGATCCCA